>NW_020837951.1:47071637-47216106 GCF_003676395.1 Aethalodelphis obliquidens
TGTCCGGGGCCCATTTTTCCCAACCTTGGCATAACAAACCTGCCTCAGCTACTCTTACCATTAAATCCTGGCCTTGGTCCTCGTATCTGAACCCCTTATCCTCAATTTCTGATATAAGAGCCTTTTTTTTTTCTGTTTCGAGGGAGGCCATCTGGTCTTCACAATTAGGATTTAATTGCTGATTAATCCATCTCAGCTCTTTTGCTACCCTTTTCCAGGGCATCAGTGGAACTTGACCACAGCCAGCCAATTCACTGCCCTTAAGATTACTATTTCCAGGCTTCCCTGGTGGCGCAGTGGTTGAGAGTCCGCCTGCCAATGCAGGGGACACGGGTTCGTGCCCCGGTCCGGGAGGATCCCACATGCCACAGAGCAGCTGGGCCCGTGAGCCATGGCCGCTGAGCCTGCACGTCCGGAGCCTGTGCTCCGCAACGGGAGAGGCCACAACAGTGAAAAAAAAAGATTACTATTTCCTTCTTACTTCTCAAATGCCTGACACACAGCATCAGCCAGCACATCCCCTTCCACTCGTAGGTCATGACTGGTGAAACAACTGCACAGCTGCCTGGGCTATGCGTGTTCTACCTACCAGTAACAGCACTCACATTGCAGCCAGGAGATGGTGATCAGCTCCAAAATGCCATCTTAGTGTCTATGCTTGGAGACCAATCCTGGTACCTACTATCACAGGCGGGGATCATTGGGTGTAGACCCTGAGAAGGAGTTTAGGGAATGCTCTTGAGATCAACACCTATGGAACAGTGAGGAAGGTAGCAGGATCCAGCACAGGAAAAGCCTGAATTTCTATGATCCATGGGGACCTCTGGTGCTGGTACAGATCTGAGTTGCGGGGGCAGGGGGTTAAGTCCATACTTGCCAGAGTAATTAGTCATTAGATGGGCACTGCCCCAGAAAAGAGTCATGACCTGAAGTGAAGTTTTCTTCCAACACAGCAGAAGGTTGACAGCTAAGTGCTATGTTTTGACAACTGAGGAAATAGATCCTCATTCAGAAGAGGGATGAGGGTGCCACATCACAGCATCCATCAAATACACAACAGCTCATTTAATCATTATAAAAACATGCTGCAGCTTTAATAATTACTGCCATGTGACTCATAAGGAAATTGAAACATGAAAGTTAAATAACTATTATCTCAAGGATACATAGTTTTGGAGGCCATGCCATCTCTGAAACAACTGCTTAATTCTGCTATTGTAACACCAAACACATAAGGTGATACTTCAATGAATATGGCCGTGTTCCAATAAAACTTTATTTACAAAACAAATAGTGGACCAAATTTGACTCACAAGCCATAGTTTTCTGATCTCTGGTTTAGAGGGTGCTAGAGATAGGCCTTGAAAGACAAGTAAGCTTTTTTATTTTTTAAGTAACAGAGAAAAGGCATTGCAATGAAGGAAAACTCCATGGTGCAGTTAAGAGTGGCAAAGTAGGTAGCACAGGGTTCATGAAGCAGGGGTGTGGTGGGATGAGGTAACAGCTTAAGGCCATGGTTAAGGCTATTCATTACTCAAAACCCAGTTCATAGGTCACCTTTTCTGGAAAGCCTTCTTTGACCACTCCCAACAGAATTATGTTCTCCTACCTCTATATTATCACCATGTCTTATATAGCTTTGGATCATTGGGTATATTATGCAGTAACTGTAATTGATTAAGTGAAAGACTTCACTGGACTGTGGCTTCTTGAGGGCTGGGACCATGTGCTATTAATCTTTGTGTCCTCTGGGTTATGCCCAGGGCATATCTGGGCAGAGGTACTCAATAAATATAGAATGAAAAAAAAAATGAGTTTGCTACATTCTCATAAGTTATCCATTAACCAGGATCTCCAGGTCTTAGTGTCATCATCTTCCCACAGCTCTGTTTTCCCCTCATGTACTTGATGATGAGTGTTTTGTATATTACAAAGCTAATGTAGTTGAAGTAATAGAACATAAAGCTATCCAAAATCTGGCATGAGAGCTGCTGACCAGTTCTAAAAAAACTGCAGAATTGAAGATGTCCATTATGGTCCTCTCTGCACCCTATGACCTTCCACTGGGGCTCTACTTGGGTTCCCTGGCCCCTAACATTGTGTCATTCTCAAAAAAATTACCCCTTACCCCTCTCCCTCTCTCTCAAACCCAAATTCCATTCCTTATTTGGTGCATATCAACTGGGTGATAGAAGAAAAATAAGCTGTACTTAATTATGCAAACAACTATGGACTGAAAGTTAAGCAAGTGTATATTTTGCTTCTACCTCTAACCATTTGTATGTCTTCAACTCTGTGGGTCTCAGCTTCTTCTTGTGTAAAGTTCTTGTCATTTTTTAAAACTGCAGTATAGTTGATTTACAATATTATATTAATTTCAGGTGTACAACATAATGATTCAATATTTTTATAGATTATACTCCATTTAAAGTTATTATAAAATATTGGCTATATTCCCTGTGCTGTACAATATATTCTTATAGCTTATGTATTTTATACAGAGTAGTTTGTACCTCTTAACCCTCTGTCCTATCTTGCCCCTCCTCACTTCTCTCTCCCCACTGGTAATCACTAGTTTGTTCTCTGTATCTTGTCATTTTCTGTAAATCAAGTATTATATGTCACCAAAAATTATTCATTTAAGTGTACTAAGTTATGAATATTAGGTAGATTTAAACCTCCTGGAAGTGTCTGTTTTTTAAAATGCTCTTATCTACATAAATAAGCCACTAAATGAAACTGAAACATCTATATGGGATTTGCACCCCACCCCATTTTTTCTTGGCTTATTTTAATCTACCACATTTATTCTCTAGCTAGATGAATTTTTTTTAAACTACTTGGCATCTTAATTCAGAAATATGATCACTTCCCAAAGTGAATGTAGGATTAGAATAAAGGCATTTACGTCTATGTGCTATAGGGGCTTGTTGTTTAACTCTCTTTCTCTTAGTGCCTACTCAGTGCAGTGCACTGGGGAGGTGCCAGTGGCCAGGGGAAATATTTCCAGCATCATCCAACAGCCTCCAGCAGGCACTAGTTATCTCCAGGGCAGGGAACTTCCAGGGGCAGAAATGCTCTGGCTTAAGAATTTACCGTTTCCCATCTTGGTGGCCACGAGATTCCTGGTCCCAGACTAACAAGACCCTGGGGTCTTTAAATATTCAACTCATTATGCTAACTCCCCTGCCCTGCTTTAATGCTAACCAAGCAACCCTCTGATTAAGATTTAGCTTCTCATATAGAGTTCACTAAGAGAAATTCTTTTTGGCAGTTACATTTCTCATTGTCAGTTAAATACCCTAACATTGTGTTTTTACATGGAGTCTGTTGTGAGCTAGATAAAGCAGTAATCTGTCTCCCTGTATCCAAGGAATTCCAGGCTCCTAGCAATATCACATCAGTGGAGCTGTAAGACTGAAGGCCAGAATATGGGAATGTGAAGAATATACTGCAGCAGATGCCATGAGCCCTGTGTGGGGTCCCAAAAAGTAATTTTTCTTCAGTGACACCCTGACTACATCCCATGTGCCAACAAGTCCTAACTTGGTCTGGAAGCAGAGGGGTGGTGATTAATGTTACCCGAGGATTGTGGACACAGCCGGAGGATGCCCACAGGTGTGGAGGGCACACACAAGCTCACTGTGGCAAGGCAAATGTGCCAGGAGGAGTGAAGCAGTCAGTGGAGACTCCAACTCTGCCTAGCTTACTCACAGGGAGAGGCTGCTGGCCTATTCTGTTGAAAGCTTGAATAATTTTTATCTAAAATTGGTGTAATTTTATTCCATCTCTATTGCCAGACAAGGAATACCTCAGACGCCCTAAAAGAAATTCTAGTGAGAGCACATCTAATCTGAGAAGTAAATCTGTATTACTTTGATTATATTGTTGTTCACTATTTTATTTTTATTACTATGTATTGCATTCTAAAAATAAGTTAGGTGCTAGGCAAAAAACTGAATCAGGCTCAAGCCCTGCCTATATAAAGATGTTGGCTGCCAGCCTGTCTCACAAGACTTTTATGAGGGTTTAGAGCTGGCTTGAAATCTGGTAAAGAACTCCTACAAGTTGTCAAAATCCTAATGCACATAACTAATCCACTCTAATTATATCAACATTATATGCTTACTACTTTATATATCTATATATAAAAATATATATACACACATATATAGGCATTGGCAAGCAAATAATAGCATCTATTTTCCCTTTTTGTTGTGAAGATAATGTATATAAAATGCCTAGCACATAGTAAGTGCTCCAAAATGATAGTAGTTTTTAATTATCATTATTACTATTACGATTAGCAAAGAGACTGCCAATGTAAAGCAAATTTTTCAAAAGAATGTCAAGAAAGCCATCCAACACACTCCCACCCTACCACATTTTACCACTCCAATATTTGAACCCCTTATTTAAGAGAACATAGAATGGTAAATAAACCATTTGCCATTTTCCATTTACTTCGTTATAGAGATAGCTTTTAGATACATCAAGGATAATATGGTGGTAATAGGCAGGTCCAGAAGCAGCCATACGACTCTCATTTATCTTACGTATTCATTTCTATGCCAGTTACATTTATATCCTTCCGATATGAAATTATTTTCCATTTATCAGAAGTCCCTTCTCTGTGGGAATGTGGGTAACAAGTAACAAAAATCCAGAAAGCCACTAAACAGAAAATCTAGAAGTCTTTGGCTCAAGTGAATCCACCAAGAAAAATACTTGATAGAATTGAGAGACAGGATTCAAAGTGCTCTCTAATAAATGGTTTACAGTTACACATAGATACAAAAAATAATAAACAAGACAAAAGTAAAAGATAAACAGATACATAATGGGGAAAACCACCTAACTTCTTTTGGAGGAAATGACTTCTTAGGCCATTAGTTGACAGTGGCAATGCCTTCTTTTTGCATGGAACAGTGGTGCTTACAAGGCCAGTCTCACACATCATTTCATTTGATCTAATATAGGCAGGTAACCTGAGAAAATGTCCAAGGATGAGCCTGAAAGGAAAGAACAACTAAACCTACAGACATATTGTAGATTCTTCCAGGAAAGATTTACTTTCATATATTTTTTTGTGCTCATTTCAGCTTTATTTTCCCATCAATCAATTTAAATTAAAAAACTGATTTTGATTCAACCTGGTTCAAATGTTTATATTTTTTTTAAAAAAGGATGTAATTTCTACTTTACTCCAAGATGAGCATTAAATATAGCAATGCTCAAGAGAGCAAGTGACATGTAGTTTTTAAAAGATCAGGCTAAGTCAGACACAAATAAATGGAAATTTAGGATGCAACATATTTCCCAGTGATTTTGAGCAAGGTAGATGGCCAGTTTGAATCATTAGGGTCACAGAGAATTTTTTATTATGGAAATTTCCTAGGAATGACCGTATGCTCTCCTTGAACTGACCTATTACAAGCCAGAAGTCTGCTCAAAGAGAGACCCAGATACTCTCAGAAAAGATCAGGCAATTATATGACAAACTTAAAACAGGGAGCCAAAAACTAACTAGTTCCTCACTATCCCTTTAGAGTGCTTTGTAAACCTAATTCCCATCTTGTTCTAACTGGACCGGCAGATGTGATCAGACTTAAGATTGAGGTGCCCCTGGCCTGTCACTACAGGTCACACCCACTACACAACATCTGGCAAGTTTATGAGTCGCCAACATTTTTTAGATAACCCAGTATAGTGTCTGGACTATGGCAGATTCATTTTTCTCAAAAAATATTTGTTGGATGAATGGACGGATGGATAGATGGATGGATGGATGGATGGATGGATGGATGGATAAATGAATTAAGTACTGAGGAGCCCAATAAAGGAAATACCACTTCTTTTAGCTGGGTTTACAAAATCAAGTAAACCAGAATGAGAATACTTTAAAAGGTCCCCGTCTTACTTAAAAACATTCCTGAACCTGCTCTTTACCTTCCTAATTCACAGAAAAGCCATGTCCATTATACATCTATAATTTTCCTTTAAGTGATGCTTGAGAATTAGGACTTTGGGTAGGATTGGGACAAAGTTAGAAGTTTCTAGAGTCTAGAAAACATGAGAATAGAGTCCATTTACTCTTAGAACCCAGAGAAACCTAAGTGCTCTGAATCCAAGCATTACCCTACCCTGAAATATCTCTCTCCCACCTTCACCCCAAGCAACCCTAATGTTCATAATTCTGCCATAAACCTGCTGCTAAATCTTGTTCAATGTGTTGATAAACATCTATATCACTGTATCACAAATTTATTCTTTTAATATTTTGATATCAGTATGTCATATAATTGGTCTCCTCATAATCCTAAGTATTTACTTGATGCATATACAAATATTATTTTTAAAGGGAGCCTTTAGTCTATTCCAGGCTGTCAAAAGGGCCTATGGAACAAAAACCAATAAAATCCACTGCTGGAAAGGCCAAACCCCAAATTGCACGCCACATTTCCACTCTCATGCAATTGGCAGAACTTAGTCACATGGTAACCCCTTGCTGCAATGGAGACTAATAAATGCAGTCTTTTTTTTTTAACATCTTTATTGGAATATAATTGCTTTACAATGGTGTGTTTCTGCATTATAACAAAGTGAATCAGTTTTACAGATACATATGTCCCCATATCTCTTCTCTCTTTCATCTCCCTCCCTCCCACCCCTCTAGGTGGTCACAAAGCACCGAGCTGATCACCCTGTGCTATGCGGCTGTTTCCACTAGCTATCTATTTTACGTTTCGTAGTGTATATATGTCCATGCCACTCTCTCACTTCGTCCCAGCTTACCCTTCCCCCTCCCCATATACTCAAGTTCATTCTCTAGTAGGTCTGCATCTTTATTCCCATCTTGTGCCTAGGTCCTTCATGACCATTTTTTTTTTTTTTTGGTTTCCATATCTATGTGTTAGTATACGGTATTTGTTTTTCTCTTTCTGACTTACTTCACTCTGTAGGACAGTCTCTAGGTCCATCCACCTCACAACAAATAACTCAGTTTCATTCCTTTTTATGGCTGAGTAATATTCCACTGTATATATGTGCCACATCTTCTTTATCCATTCATCTGTTGATGGACACTTTGGTTGCTTCCATGTCCTGGCTATTGCAAATAGAGCTGCAATGAACATTGTGGTACACGACTCTTTTTGAATTATGGTTTTCTCAGGGTATATGCCCAGTAATGGGATTGCTGGGTCGTATGGTAGTTCTATTTCTAGCTTTTTAAGGAACCTCCATACTGTTCTCCATAGTGGCTGTACCAATTCACATTCCCACCAGCAGTGCAAGAGTGTTCCCTTTTCTCCACACCCTCTCCAGCATTTATTGTTTGTAGATTTTTTGATGATGGCCATTCTGACTGGTGTGAGGTGATACCTCATTGTAGTTTTGATTTGCATTTCTCTGATGATTAGTGATGTTGAGCATCCTTTCATGTGTTTGTTGGCAACATGATTTTTTCATATTATTGCTATATTTTATTGCTCATTTTATTCCTATAAACTTCCCTCTTAGAACTGCTCTTCCTGCATCCCATAGGTTTTGGGTTGTTGTGTTTATGTTGTCATTTGTATCTAGGTATTTTTTGATTTCCTCTCTGATTTCTTCAGTGATCTCTTGGTTATTTATTAGTGTATTTTTTAGCCTCCATGTGTTTGTGTTTTTTACAGTTTTTTTCCTGTAATTGGTTTCTAATCTCATAGTGTTGTGGTCAGAAAAGATGCTTGATATGATTTCAATTTTCTTAAATTTACCAAAGCTTGATTTGCGACCCAAAATATGATCTATCCTGGAGAATGTTCCATGAGCAATTGAGAAGAAAGTGTATTCTGTTGTTTTTGGATGGAATGTCCTATAAATATCAGTTAAGTCCATCTTGTTTAATGTATCATTTAAAGCTTGTGTTTATTTATGTATTTTCATTTTGGATGATCTGTCCATTGGTGAAAGTGGGGTGTTAAAGTCCCCTACTATTATTGTGTTACTGTCGATTTCCCCTTTTATGGCTGTTAGTATTTGCCTTATGTATTGAGGTGATCCTATGTTGGGTGCATAAATATTTACAATTGTTATATCTTCTTCTTGGATCCATCCCTTGATCATTATGTAGTGTCCTTGTCTCTTGTAATAGTCTTTATTTTAAAGTCTATTTTGTCTGATATGAGAATTGCTACTCCAGCTTTCTTTTGGTTTCCATTTGCACAAAATACCTTTTTCCATCCCCTTACTTTCAGTCTGTATGTGTCTCTAGGTCTGAAGTGGGTCTCTTGTAGACAGCATATATATGGGTCTTGTTTTTATATCCATTCAGCCAGTTTATGTCTTTTGGTTGGAGCATTTAATCCATTTACATTTAAGGTAATTATCGATATGTATGTTCCTATTACCATTTTCTTAATTGTTTTGGGTTTATTATTGTAGGTCTTTTCCTTCTCTTGTGTTTCCTGCCGAGAAAAGTTCCTTTAGCATTTGTTGTAATGCTGGTTTGGTGGTGCTGAATTCTCTTAGCTTTTGCTTGTCTGCAAAGGTTTTAATTTCTCCATCAAATCTGAATGAGATCTTTGTTGGGTAGAGTAATCTTGGTTGTAGGTTTTTGTCCTTCATCACTTTAAATATGCCCTGCCACTCCCTTCTGGCTTGCAGAGTTTCTGCTGAAAGATCAGCTATGAACCTTATGGGGATTCCCTTATGTGTTATTTATTGTTTTTCCCTTGCTGCTTTTAATATCTGTTCTTTGTATTTAATTTTTCATAGCTTGATTAATATGTGTGTTGGCATGTTTCTCCTTGGATTTATCCTGTATGGCACTCTTGGGCTTCCTGGACTTGACTATTTCCTTTCCCATATTAGGGAAGTTTTCAACTATAATCTCTTCAATTATTTTCTCAGTCCCTTTCTTTTTCTCTTCTTCTTCTGGGATCCCTATAATTCAAATATTGGTGTGTTTCATGTTGTCCCAGAGGTCTCTGAGACTGTCCTCAATTCTTTTCATTCTTTTTTCTTATTCAGCTCTGCAGTAGTTGTTTCCACTCTTTTATCTTCCAGGTCACTTATCTGTTCTTCTGCCTCAGTTATTCTGCTATTGATCCCTTCTAGACAATTTTTAATTTCATTTATTGTGCTGTTCATCACTGTTTGTTTGCTTTTTAGTTCTTCTAGGTCCTTGTTAAATGTTTCTTGTATTTTCTCCATTCTATTTCCAAGATTTTGGATCATCTTTACTATCATTATTCTGAATTCTTTTTCAGGTAGACTGCCTATTTCCTCTTCATCTGTTAGGTCTGGTGGGGTTTTATCTTACTCCTTCATCTGCTGTGTGTTTTTGTCTTTTCATTTTGCTTATCTTACTGTGTTTGGGGTCTCCTTTTTGCAGGCTGTGGGTTCATATTTCCTGTTGTTTTTGGTGTCTGTCCCCAGTGGCTAAGGTTGGTTCAGGGGGTTGTGTAAGCTTCCTGGTGGAGGGGACTAGCGCCTGTGTTCTGGTGGATGAGGCTGGATCTTGTCTTTCTGTTGGGTAGGCCCACGTCTGGTGGTGTGTTTTGGGGTGTCTGTGGCCTTATTATGATTTGGGGCAGCCTCTGTGCTAATGGATGGGGTTGTGTTCCTGTCTTGCTAGTTGTTTGGCATAGGTTGTCCAGCACTGTAGCTTGCTGGTCGTTGACTGAAGCTGGGTGCTGGTGTTGAGATGGAGATCTCTGGGAGATTTTCGCCATTTGATATTACGTGGAGCTGGGAGGTCTCTTGTGGACCAGGTGTCCTGAACTTGGCACTCCCACCTCTGTGGCACAGCCCTGACGCCTGGCTGAAGCACCAAGAGCCTGTCCTCCACACAGCTCAGAATAAAAGGGAGGAAAAACAGAAAGAAAGAGGAAGATAAAATATAATAAAATAAAATAAATTTATTAAAATAAAAAATAATTATTAAGAAAAAAATTTTTAAAAACTGACAGAACACTAGGACAAATGGTAAAAACAAAGCTATACAGACAAAAATCACACAAAGAAGCATACATATACACACTCACAAAAAGAGAAAAAGGGAAAAAATATATATATATATCGTTGCTCCCGAAGTCCACCTCCTCAATTTGGGATGATTCGTTGTCTATTCAGGTATTCCATAGATGCAGGGTACATCAAGTTGATTGTGGAGCTTTAATCCGCTGCTCCTGAGGCTGCTGGGAGAGATTTCCCTTTCTCTTCTTTGTTCGCACAGCTCCCGTGGTTCAGCTTTGGATTTGGCCCCGCCTCTGCGTGTTGTCACCTGAGGGCGTCTGTTCTTCGCTCAGAGAGGACGGAGTTAAAGGAGCCGCTGATTCAGGGGCTCTGGCTCACTCAGGCCGGGGGGGCGGGGGGGGAGGTCATGGAGTGCGGGGGCGGGGAGGGAGGGGCACGGAGTGCGGGGCGGGCCTGCGGCGGCAGAGGCCATCGTGACTTTGCACCAGCCTGAGGCGCACCGTGCGTTCTCCTGGGGGAGTTGTCCCTGGATCTCGGGACGTTGGCAGTGGCGGGCTGCACAGGCTCCCGTGAGGGGAGGTGTGGAGAGTGACCTGTGCTCGCACACAGGCTTCTTGGTGGAGGCAGCAGCAGCCTTAGTGTCTCATGCCCGTCTCTGGGGTCCGCGCTGATAGCCGTGGATCGCGCCCGTCTCTGGAACTCCTTGAAGCAGCGCTCTGAATCCCCTCTCTTCGCGCACCAGGAAACAGAGGCAAGAAAAAGTCTCTTGCCTCTTCGGCATCTCCAGGCTTTTTCCCGGACTCTTTCCTGGCTAGCCGTGACGCACTAGCCCCCTTCGGTCTGTGTTCACGCTGCCAGCCCTCTCCTTGCGCTCCGACCAACGAAGCCCGAGCCTCGGCTCCCAGCCCCGCCCGCCCCGGCGGGTCAGCAGAGAAGCCTCTCAGGCTGGTGAGTGCCGGTCGGCACCGATCCTCTGTGCGGGAATCTCCCCGCTTTGCCCTCCACAGCCGTTGCTGCGCTCTCCTCCGCGGCTCCAAAGCTCCCCGCCTCCGCCACCCACAGTCTCCACCCGCGAAGGGGCTTCCTAGTGTGTGGAAACCTTTCCTCCATCATAGCTCCCTCCCACTGGTGCAGGTCCCGTCCCTATTCTTTTGTCTCTGTTTTTTCTTTTTCCTTTTGCCCTACCCAGGTACGTGGGGAGTTTCCTGCCTTTTGGGAGGTCTGAGGTCTTCTGCCAGCGTTCCGTAGGTGTTCTGTAGGAGCTGTTCCACATGTAGATGTATTTCTGATGTATTTGTGGGGAGGAAGGTGATCTCGGCATCTTACTCTTCTGCCATCTTGAAGCTCCTAAATGTAGTCTTTACCTAGGTCAATGCCATTAGTGATAAGTCCTTTGAGTCGTCTCTCAAAATATCCAGGATTCAAACATAAAATATCATAGAGCACTAAAAATAGTTTTCATTTGTTCTAAAGAAGGTATGACTATTCTATTATATTGGAGGTTAAAACCCTGCTCAACAGTGATTTCCAAATAAGACAGATCATTAGAATCTGCTGAGAGCTTTAAAATATACATATTCCTGGCTCCCATCCCCAGAGATTCTGATTCAGTAAATCTGGGGAGGAATTCACATAGGTATATTTTAAATTTTCTGCAGTGATTCTGATGATCACCATATTTGAGAAACACTATTCTTGATTATTGTTTACTGAGTACCAATCTGCTTGAATGCCACAAGTCCCTCTTAGTGAATAACTGACACCAATTACCTTGAATGATACCATTAATTAATAGTAATTTGTGTAAATTTTTATGAAAATTCAGGTTTTCTTTTTTTTTTTTAAACTTTCAACCATTCTTCCTCCCTCTCCTCCTCCCTCCTTTATCTCTCTTTCTCTCTCCTTTGCAGTTTTTGACCCATAAAAAATAGGATACTGGACTATTAAAATAAAGAACATACCATTATTTTCTCACTTGATGGAGTGGCAGGTGGCCTGCACAATAATTTGAAAAATAACCTTCAATGGTATAGTAGTATCTTTATTTGTGTAAGACCTGTTTTTCTTAAAAAAGAGAAAAATGTTATGTGTGTGTACTCAGTAAGTGCAGATAAGGTGAGGAAATGTAGGCCCAGAGGGTTGAATGCCCAGAGGCACATGGTCCTAGGTGGTGGTACCAGGATTCAAGCCCTGGCGTGAGTCTAGATAGGATGCTCCCAATACTTCACTACTCCACCTCTGTGCCTGAGGGACAGGTAAAGTCAGATGTGAAACAGGCAGCAGATATTCAGGTCTGAAGGTCAGAACAAAGACCTGGGCTCCACATAGAAATGAGGGATTTATCAGCAAATAGACATAAAGCCATGGGAGTGCATGAGATCCCTAGGACAGTATTTGTAATGAAAACATTTGTATTTGTAACAAACAAAAGACAGATCTGAGGAATTTTAACACAAAGATAGAGAAAAAAAAGAAGTAATTTGCAACCCCAAAGATTAAGTAGGGAAAAAAACTAGCAAAGTGGGTATTTTATGAAAGCCCACAGAAGAAAATGTTTCAAGGAGAGAGCTGTCAACAGAGTCAAGGTCTCCGACAAATCAAGTTGTGAAGAGGATTCAGAAGACCTTCTGGCTTTAGAAATGAGAAGGTAACTGACGATGTTGCACAGGCCAAGTTGCAGTGGGTTGAGGTGTAAGGAGTGAAGTAGAGAGAGCAGGTGAATACAGGTCTTCCAGGAACTTTGTCTATGACGAGATAGAGATTGAGTCCAAGAGAGGGTTTTTCAGAGACAAACAAGAGCAAAATAACACAACAGTTAAGATATAATCTTGTAATCAGACAGAGTTTGGTTTGCATCCCAACTCTGCCACATGTGTGTTGCATAATCTTAGCTGGTGCTTAACCTTTCTGAGCTTCAATTCCCTCATCTGCATGATATGGAAAACAACACCCACCATACAAAGAGGTTGAAAGAAATAAGCTAATAGATTCAAAGCTCTGTGCCCAGTACAGACGAAATGCTTAGTAAATGTGGAATTGCCATTTTATTAATGCTATCCATGTGCTACTTGTGAGGATATTGAGATGCCTATGGTTGAAGTCAGAGTTGGAGATAAGAAAAGGGGGCTAATTTGTGGAGTATAGTCCTGAGAAGGCAGGGGAAGATGAGATCCAAAGCACAGATAGAGGAATTCACTGTAGGAAGGAAAGTGGATTGGTGGGTGCTAAGGTAGGTAAATCTGTAGTTTCAGTGAAGCAAAGTACAGTCATTTTCCTTCTGGTGCCTTCTGTTTTCTGAATGATGCAAGTGTTGAAGTCATGTATTAAGGGACAGGTTGGTGAAAGCATAGGCTTGATAAGAGCAGGAAAAAATTCAAATATCTACCATGAGGAAACCAGGGAGCTACCTGGAGGCTGCTGATAAACAAAGTTAGACCATATAAAACATGTTAGGGAACGTGAATCATGTCTTAGGGACAATGAGTTTATTTACGCCCAATAATATGTGCATCAACTACGTCATGGTAAAAAATGTTTTATGTTAATGGATGACTTGGTTTGTTTCTCATCTACAATGATACAGATTGACTGGAAACAACAAAAGACTCCATTGCTTCTAAACAGCCCCTAACACCATTCAACTGCATAAAGATGCCATTTTGCTTAATGTTTTAAAAAAACGCTGCACATCTTTGAGAAAACTATTGCTGTTGCTCATAATTATTGATATGACTCATACATCCTATTGATAAGTGTGCTTAACCGCACTTTAAATACCACTGTCAAAGAGAGAGAAGTAGGCAAGCAGCTTTTTAAAACATTAAGTTGCTGCTCTCGAGTATAAGATATACAAGGTTGAAGCTTAACTTCAAATACAATAGATTTTTTTCCACAGTTTACACAGAAATTTGTGACTCTTTTTGGTAATCTTTAAAATATCATTTTAAAACCTGCTGCAGGAGTCACAGTGGGAAAACATCCCACAATCTGCCACAAAAGTACCACAGATTGATTCTTTATGCTTAGTTTGGTTGATATAGTATATATCTTTATCAAGCCATCATTACCAAAATAAAATGACATTTGATTAGGAGTAATCAAATGGAGAGGGGTTTTTTCCCAAATCACTCACTTGAACAAAAGAACATTTATTCTTTTTTTCCTTATTACAAAACAATACATGTTAAGTATTTAAAAAAATGAAAAAGAATCAGCTATATTCCCATCATAGTTAAATAATCATTGTGCACATTTTGTTGTATATATTTACAGCACTTTTTCTAAGCATTTTCACATATCCATGTATTTAACAAAAGAGGTCATGCTATTGTTAAAACTTTCTTGATTTGATAATACACATTTATGAACATTTTCAATGTTATTAAATAACCTTCCGCAATTTTTTTTATTAGTTCTTATCATCTGGATGTGCTAACATTTAGAATACTAATCCCTTATGCTAAACATTATTCTCCTACTGACATTTTTATCTTGTTGAAACTGTAAATTACAATGGGATAAATATCTTTATAAATGATTCTTGGTTTATAATCCTTATTTTTCTCATATATATTCCTAGAAACTTTAATGCCAGGTTAAAGGCTATGCTTACTTTTTAAAATATCTGTTTATTAATTCAGCAAATATTTAGTGACCACTCAATAACTATTAGATATGTATTTATTTAATTATTAGGCAATGGTCTAGACACCAGGAATATTCAACAGAACAAATATAGTCCCTGCAATCAGTGACCCTAAGGTCTAGTGAAGATGGAAAATAAACAATCCTTTGTCACACATTGTTAAAATGACAACCAGAAATGATGCAGCAAGTTACAATCCCACCATCAGTATATAAGAATGCCTATTTTCTTACACACTCACCAACCTTTAACACCAAACTTAGGAAAAAAATTGCCAGTTTGATGAGTGAAAATGTTTCTCATGCTAATTTGCATTCCTTTGATTACTAGTGAAGCTGAACATTTATATATTTATTTATATTTAAATATTTAAATATTTATATATTTATTTATATTGTACTGACATATTTTTGGAAAATGCTGCTTTAAAAATCTGTGCAATTGTTTGGCTTTTATATGCATCTCCTAGAGTTTCATTTTTCTTTTCATGAATTTTCTACAGCTCTTTAGAAATAGAGTTGTAATAATCAGTGTTGTGATAAAAACTTATATTTATGGTGTATGACTTCATAGAGCTCATTTATCTTTATAGCAACATAAGAAAGCCTGAAGGAGGAATTTCTATATGGTTCATACAAATGTGCATTATCATAAATTATAAAAGTATTTGATGGTTCTAAAGAAAGGAATGAGAAATCAGTTTTCCTTCTCTCAATGTCTTAATTGATATTCTAAATATCTTTCTCCTACATGTATATTTTGACTTCACTCTATTTATTCAACCAGTATTTTGTGAGGTAGGAAGACCCCTAGAATCAGTCTGGCATAGTGAGCCTTAATGATTGTTTATTGACAGCCATTTCTCCCCCTTCTTTTGTGTTCACAAAACCCAATTTTGTTTTTTTTCTACTCCTCAGGGAAGGTGACCCTAAACCAACTCAGTGGTACATCCTGACCAATCATGTTCACCCCATTCCTTTTTCCACAGTCATTGGTTTGGGTCTCAGCATGTGACACATTTCAGCCAGTGAGTTGAGGGAGAAGTCTGGTAACCTTTGTCAAAGGTTTCCTCACGTTTACAAAAGAAAAACACAGAAAGAAAAACCACCTCTTTTCACGCTGCCAAACACTGGCAGCATGTCTGCTTATGACATCTAGAACCGTGAGTACCACCTTGAAACCAAAGCCACCCAGTTCCAGATGGCTGAGAAGGAAATACAGAAAGGGAGAGATTGGTTCAAGATGGCGGAGTAGAAGGACGTGTGCTCACCCTCTCTTGTGAGAGCACCGGAATCACAACTAACTGCTGAACAATCATTGACAGGAAAACACTAGAACTCACCAAAAAAGATACCCCACCTCCAAAGACAAAGGAGAAGTCGCAATGAGACAGTAGGAGAGGCACAATCACAATAAAATCAAATCGCATAACCACTGGTTGGGTGACTCACAAACTGGAAAACAATTATACCACAAAAGTCCACCCACTGGAGTGAAGGTTCTAAGCCCCACATCAGGCTTCCCAACCTGGGGGTCTGGCAACAGGAGGAGAAATTCCCAGAGAATAAGACTTTGAAGGCTAGAGGGATTTGATTGCAGGACTTCAACAGGTCTGGGAGAAACAGAGACTCCACTCTTGGAGGGCACACACAAAGTAGTACACACATCAGGACCCAAGGGGAAGAAGGAGTGACCCCATAGGAGACTGAACCAGACTTACCTGCTGGTGTTGGAGGGTCTCCTGCAGAGGCAGAGGGTGGCTGTGGCTCACCGTGAGGACAAGGACACTGACAGCAGAAGTTCTGGGAAGTACTTCTTGGCATGAGCCCTCCCAGAGTCTGCCATTAGCCCCACCAAAGAGCCAGGTAGGCTCCAGTGCTGGGTCGCCTCAGGCCAAACAACCAAAAGGGAGGGAACCCAGCCCCACTCATCAGCAGACAAGCAGATTAAAGTTTCACTGAGCTCTGCCCACCAGAGCAACACCCACCTCTACCCACCACCAGTCCCTCACATCAGGAAGCTTGCACAAGCCTCTTAAATAGCCTCATCCACCAGAGGACAGGCAGCAGAAGCAAGAAGAACTACAATTCTAGAGCCTGTGGAAGGAAAACCACATTCACAGAAAAATAGACAAAATAAAAAGGCAGAGGACTATGTACCAGATGAAGGAAAAAGATAAATCCCCAGAAAAACAACTAAATGAAGTGAAAATATGCAACCTTCCAGAAAAAGAATTCAGAATGATAGTGAAGATGATCCAGGACCTCCGTAAAAGAATGGAGGCAAAGGTAGAGAAGAGGCAAGAAATGTTGAACAAAGAACTAGAAGAATTAAAGAACAAACATCTAGAAGAATTAAAGAACAAATAAACAGAGATGAACAATACAATAACTAAAGTGACAAATACACTGAAGGAATCAATAGCAGAATAACTGAGGCAGAAAACAGATAAGTGACCTGGAAGACAGAATGGTGGAATTCACTGCCACAGAACAGAATAAAGGAAAAAGAATGAAAAGAAATGAGGACAGCCTAAGAGACCTCTGAGACAACATTAAATGCAACAACATTTGCATTACAGGGGTACCAGAAGGAGAAGAGAGAGAGAAAGGACCCGAGAAAATGTTAGAAGAGATTATAGTCAAAAATTTCCCTAACGTGGGAAAGGAAATATCCACCCAAGTCCAGGAAGCACAGAGATTCCCAGGCAGGATAAACCCAAGGAGAAACACACCAAGACACATAGTAATCAAACTGACAAGAATTAAAGACAAAGAAAAATTATTAAAAGCAACAAGGGAACTTCCATAAGGTTAAGAGCTGATTTCTCACCAGAAACTCTACAAGTCAGAAGGGAGTGGCACGATATATTTAAAGTGATGAAACAGAAGAAACTACAACCAATTACTCTACCTGGCAAGGATCTCATTCAGATTCAATGGAGAAATCAATAGCTTTACAGACAAGCAAAAGCTAAGAGAATTCAGCACTACCAAACCAGCTCTACAACAAATGCTAAAAAGGAAATTCTCTAAGTGGGAAACACAAGAGAAGAAAATGACCTTAAAAAAAAAACCCTAAATCAATTAGGAAAATGGTAATAGGAACATACATATCGATAATTACCTTAAATGTGAATGGATTAAATGCTCCAGCCAAAAGAGATAGGCTCGCTGATGGATACAAAAACAAGACCCATATATATGCTATCTCAAGAGATCCACTTCAGACCTAGGGACACATACAGACTGAAAGTGAGGGGATGGAAAAAGATATTCCATGCAAATGGAAATCAAAAGAAAGCTGGAGTAGCAATTCTCATATGAGATAAAATAGACTTTAAGATAAAGAATGCTACAAGAGACAAGGAGGGACAATACATAATGATCAAGGGATCAATCCAAGAAGAATATATAACAATTATAAATATATATGCACCCAACATAGGAGCACCTCAATACATAAGGCAACTGCTAACAGCTCTAAAAGAGGAAATCAACAGTAACACAATAATAGTGGGGGACTTTAACACCTCACTTACACCAATGCACAGATCATCCAAAATGAAAATAAATAAGGAAACAGAAGCTTTAAATGACACAATAGACCAGATAGATTTAATTGATATTTATAGGACATTCCATTCAAAACCAGCAGATTACACTTTCTTCTCAAGTGCGCATGGAACATTCTCCAGGATAGATCACATCTTGGGTCACAAATCAAGCCTCCGTAAATTTAAGAAAATTGAAATCATATCAAGCATCTTTTCTGACCACAACGCTATGAGATTAGAAATCAATTACAGGGAAAAAAAAGCATAAAAAACAGAAACACATGGAGGCTAAACAATACATTACTAAATGACAAAGAGATCACTGAAGAAATCAAAGAAGGCATCAAAAAATACCTAGAGATAAATGGCAATGAAAACACGATGATCCAAAACATATGGGATGCAGCAAAAAGTTCTAAGAGGGAAGATTATAGCTATACAAGCCAACCTCAAGAAAACAAGAAAAATTTCAAATAAACAACCTAACCTTACACCTAAAGGAACTAGAGAAAGAAGAACAAACAAAACCCAAAGTTAGGAGAAGGAGAGAAATCAAAGATCAGAGCAGAAAAAAATGAAATAGAAACAAAGAAAACAATAGCAAAGATCAAAAAAACTAAAAGCTGGTTCTTTGAGAAGATAAACAAAACCGATAAACCTTTAGCCAGATTCATCAAGAGGGAGAAGACTCAACTCAATAAAATTAGAAATGAAAAAGGAGAAGTTACAATGGACACCGCAGACATAGAAAACATCATAAGAGACTACTACAAGCAACTCTACGCCAATAAAATGGACAACCTGGAAGAAATGGACAAATTCGTAGAAAGGTATAACCTTCCAAGACTGAACCAGGAAGAAACAGAAAATATAAACAGACCAATCAAAAGTAATGAAATTGAAACTGTGATTTAAAGTCTTCCAACAAACAAAAGTCCAGGATCATACAGCTTCACAGGTGAATTCTATCAAACATTTAGAGAAGAGCTAGCACCCATCCTTCTCAAACTCTTCCAAAAAATTGCAGAGGAAACAACACTCCCAAACTCATTCTACAAGGCCACCATCACCCTGATACCAAAACCAGTCAAAGATGTCACAAAGAAAGAAAACTACAGGCTAGTATCACTGATGAACAGAGATGCAAAAGTCCTCAACAAAATACTAGCAAACAGAATCCAGCAGCACATTAAAAGGATCATACACCATGATCAAGTGGGGTTTATCCCAGGATTGCAGGGATTCTTCAATATATGCAAATCAATCAATGTGAAAAACCATATTAACAAATTGAAGGAGAAAAACCATATGACCATCTCAATAGATGCAGAAAAAGCTTTCAACAAAATTCAACACCCACTTATGACAAAAACTCTCCAGAAAGTGGGCATAGAGGGAATGTACCTCAACATAATAAAGGCCACATACGACAAACCCACAGCAAACATCATTCTCAAAGGTGAAAAACTGAAAGCATTTCCTCTAAGATCAGGAACAAGACAAGGATATCCACTCTCGCCACTGTTATTCAACATAGTTTTGGAAGTCCTAGACATGGCAATGAGACAAGAAAAAGAAATAAAAGGAATCCAAATGGGAAAAAATGAAGTAAAACTGTCACTATTTGCAGATGACATGATACTATACATAGAGAATTCTAAAGATGCCACCAGAAAACTACTAGAGCTAATCAATGAATTTGGTAAAGTAGCAGGATACAAAATTAATGCACAGAAATCTCTTGCATTCCTATACACTAACAACGAAAGACCAGAAAGAGAAAATAAAGAAACACTCCCATTTACCACTGCAACAAAAAGAATAAAATAACTAGGAATAAACCTACCCAAGAAGACCAAAGACCTGTGTGCAGAAAGCTATAAGACACTGATGATAGAAATCAAAAATGACACAGATAGAGAGATATACCATGTTCTTGGATTGGAAGAATCAATATTGTGAAAATGACTATACTACCCAAAGCAATCTACAGATTCAATGCAATCCCTATCAAATTACCAATGGCATTTTTTACAGAACTAGAACAAAAATCTTAAAATTTGTATGGAGACACAAAAGACCCTGAATAGCCAAAGCAATCTTGAGAATGAAAAACGGAGCTGGAGGAATCAGACTCCCTGACTTCAGACTATACTACAAAGCTACAGTAATCAAGACAATATGGTACTGGCACAGAAACCGAAATACAGATCAATGGAGCAGGATACAAAGCCCAGAGATAAACCCATGCACCTATGGTCACCTTATCTTTGATAAAGGAGGCAAGGGTATACAATGGAGAAAAGACAGCCTCTTCAATAAGTGGTGTTGGAAAAATTGGATAGCTACATGTAAAAGAATTAAATTAGAACACTCCCTAACACCATACAGAAAAATAAACTCAAAATGAATTAAAGACCTAAATGTAAGACCAGACACTATAAAACTCTTAGAGAAAAACATAGGCAGAACACTCTATGACATAAATCACAGGAAGATCTTTTTTGACCCACCTCCTAGAGTAATGGAAATAAAAACAAAAATGGGACTTAGTGAAACTTAAAATCTTTTGCACAGCAAAGGAAAACATAAACAAGATGAAAAGACAACCCTCAGAATGGGAGAAAATATTTGCAAACAAATCAATGGACAAAGGATTAATCGTAAAAATATATAAACAGCTCATGCCACTCAATACTAAAAAAACAAACAACCCAGTCAAAAAATGGGTGGAAGACCTAAATAGACATTTCTCCAAAGAAGACATACAGATGGCCAAGAGGGACGTGAAAAGCTGCTCAACATCACTAATTATTAGAGACATACAAATCAAAACTACAATAAGGTATCACCTCACACCAGTTAGAATGGGCATCATCAGAAAATCTACAAACAATAAATGCTGGAGAGCGTGTGGAGAAAAGGGAACCGTCTTGCACTGTTGGTGACAATGTAAATTGATACAGCCACTATGGAGAACAGTATGGAGGTTCCTTAAAAAACTAAAAATAGAATTACCATATGACCCAGCAATCCCACTACTGGGCATATACCCTGAGAAAACCATAATTCAAAAAAACACATGCACCCCAATGTACATTGCAGCACTATTTACAATATCCAGGTCATGGAAGCACCCTAAATGCCCATTAACAGACGAATGGATAAAGAAGAAGTGGTACCTATGTACAATGGAATATTATTCAGCCATAAAAAGGAAGGAAACTGGGTCGTCTCTAGAGACGTGGATGGACCTAGAGACTGTCATACAGCGTGAGGTAAGTCAGAAAGAGAAAAACAAAATTGTATATTAACGCATATATGTGGAATCTAGAAAAATGTTACAGATGAACTGGTTTGCAGGGCAAAAACAGAGACACAGATGTAGAGAACAAAAGGATGGACACCAAGGGGGGAAAGTCGGGGGTGGGGGGGTGGTGGTGGGATGAACTAGGAGATTGGGATTGACATCTATACACTAATATGTATAAAATAGATAACTAATAAGAACCTGCTGTATACAAATAAATTAATTAAATTTAAAAAAAAATACAGAAAGAATCTGGACCTTTGATGACATCATCGAGCCACTGAATAAATCAACCCTGCATAGAAGCCTTTCCTCAGGACTTCCTCATGTTTCTTTACTGCTTAAGACACTTGGGTTTCGTTTGATTTTCCTGTCATTCATTGTCCACAATACCCTGACTGAAGCACTTCGGTTTGACCTTGCAATGTAACCTTAGGAATGTCACTTCACCTCTCTGAGTTCAGTCGCTTCACTGGGAGAGAGAGAGAGACAGAGAAACAGAGAGAAAGACAGAGATTGCTCTCTGTATTTCAAATCATCATTTTATAAAAGCAAAGTCATTTTAACATTCAAAAAATAGAAAATATGTACTCTCAAGAAAAAAATTTTGGAGTTTGAATTAATTAAACCTTTTCAAAAACCCAGCATTCTATCCTTACTTTCTTCATTTCTTTGTGGAGTGAAAAACTCCTCCAGGCTCTGGTTGGGAAATCACTTGATGAAACAAGTCATGAAACAAGACATATATGCATAAACTAAATAATGATATGAATAACTTTTTAGTTCTGTGTAAGGTAAGAGTTCTGCAAAATCAGAGATCCTGGATGACACGAAGGCTGGGTAACCTTCCTAGAGGTGTGGGACCATTAGCCAAGCGGTCAGTAGGAATTCGATAAATTTCTGAAAAGAAATGGGTAGAGCATTTTAGGCAGGTAAACTGCATAAACAAAAGCCTAAGGCTAGGAATAATTATGGTGAATGAACAGGCATCAGGGAACCCTCTAGCCAGACTAGAATGGAGATTTCATTTAGGGTGATCGTCCCTAAAATTAGGATGTATGGACCTTGAGGATTCTATGTATGTTCTTAGAGGCCTTTGAGTTTTCAGAGACAATTTTTACACTTAATGTTTTCACTTCAGGGATAATCTAAAATATTAGCGTAAGCATATGTAGGTCAGGATAGCCACTTAATCTAGTCACTACTACATCATTACGGGACCCATTTTCATACTTGTGTTTATAATCTGGCTCATCTAAGAAATTCTGGTTCACTAAAAAAAAACTTTTTTTTTATAATGAGAAAATATTCTGCTATATATTTACTGTTTCCTTTTTCAGCACACAGCTGGACTACGTTTACTAGCCTCTCTTGTATTTGGGTGTGGCTGGGTGACTGGCAGAAGTTATGTGTGCCATTTCCACGTTGGGCCCAAATAAGCACCCACTCTCCTCCCCACAGCACATAGAGCCTTTGCTCTCTTTCCCCATCTGTCAGCTGAACAGAAAGGCCACTGAGGACCAAAGGCAAGTGGAACCACAAAATGGAAGGAAACCAGTCCCTGAGAGGGTAACATGGAAGGCTGCCTGACCAGACTGTGGAGTGAGAAGCAAAATTTTACTGGGTTCAATTACTGAA
The DNA here is from genome assembly GCF_003676395.1 of Aethalodelphis obliquidens. Taxonomy (NCBI): domain Eukaryota; kingdom Metazoa; phylum Chordata; class Mammalia; order Artiodactyla; family Delphinidae; genus Aethalodelphis; species Aethalodelphis obliquidens. The sequence goes on from NW_020837951.1 coordinate 47,094,750, forward strand.
AATTCAGTTACCTATTGTAACTGCTAACACTATCCTAAATTAGTACACAAAACTTTGAAAAGAGACAAGTAGACAGAGCATTGAACCATCATGCAGCATAGCAGTAGTTTAGAGTTGCTGAACCTAAGAGAATCCACTTTCTGGTACCCTCCGTACCAGTTTGCAATAGTTCAAGAACAGTTTTGTAAGGCAGTTAACACATAGTGAGTACATTTTAGTTTCACAGTCCAGTGATGATTCAATCAGATATTCTTTAATGTAGATTTCCCAAAAGGCAGAATGCTAACCTTACCTTCAAGTAAATAAGATAATTTACAGAGTTATAAAAGACTCCATTAAAATTGGCATCTGAACATCTCTCACTGCCTTGAAATTATTAATAACATTCTGAACATTACATTTATATGAACACCCCATTGCTACAGACTCCGATTTTCTACCCTAGTGATTAGTAGATATCTTTTGATATTTTTAAAGCTAATCTAGGCAATTTAGTTTCAGCAGAAAAGCATTTTCTGTCATGTTAATGCTATTAAATTTTACTGGTTTTATAATTTTCTTGATATTTAATTTGTAATGTGGTTTGACTTTAGGCTTATATAAGAAATATGGGCATAAAAGGAACATAGTTTATACATATTTAAGCTTCTTATAATAAAAATAATTTATGTCAACACTGTGAATCCACATGAGTTTTGTTTGTTTGTTTGTTTGTTTTTTGCAGTACGCGGGCCTCTCACTGTTGTGGCCTCTCCCGCTGCGGAGCACAGGCTCCGGATGTGCAGGCTGAGCGGCCATGGCTCACGGACCCAGCCGCTCCGCAGCGTGTGGGATCTTCCCAGACCGGGGCACGAACCCGTGTCCCCTGCACCGGTAGGCAGACTCTCAACCACTGCACCACCAGGGAAGCCCCTTTTTTTTATGTATATATAAGGGATACGTTCATCACTCAGTTTGAGAAACACTGGACTAGATCAACTCTAAAATCTCCTTTAGCACTAAAATGAAAACAGTGTAAAGTGGGCATTAGCAACAAAGGTCTGTGACAAGCTCACTCAGCTTGAGCCGGGGTTCTGTTATTTACTAGCTGTGTGGCTTTGGGCCGGTTGTTTAGCCTCCTCAAAAGCTGTAACTTAACTGAAAAGTTAGGATACTAATTATCACCTCTTAGGATTATCCTTTTGGTACAGTACTGGAACACAATAAATAGTAGCTATTACTGTCATCTGAAGATCTGCTTGTGTACCTTCTCCCTCATTTTCAAGCAGTTCAGTTGTGATTTACATTTGTATATGTTTCTGATTTTTTAATAATTCATATCATGTTGAAGGTCAATGACTTACTTAAGAGAATTGCCTGTATTTTACAACTTTGTAGTATTAATTTAAGTATAAATTAGTGATCCTAACAACCAAAAATGCAAAGCTTCTACATGTAAAAGCAGGCTTAGGTAACCTTGATTTGGAAATACTTTAGACTGAATTAATTCTATTTCTTAGAGGAAAATAATAAGAATAACAAATGTTCTTTCTAGTATATTAAACTATAATTCAGAGTTTTTCTTAATTCTGGCTGACCTCCCTCATAACTAGCCCAAGTTTATAAATCATGCAAATTCAGAAGGCTTTGTTCAAAAAATCCTTTGTTTTGTGGGATGCTTGAGTAGGTTCTGTTAAATTGACATTCTACTAATATACCAGTAATGGATCAACTCATTCCCTCTTAATCTGGGTTCACATTGTAAACTGTGCACCACAGAAAAGAAATCCAAGCGACACTGGAGTGAAACTAACCGGACTTTTAGACACAGAGCTGTCTTGGCTACAACAGGCAATGATTTAAAGGAGTTTCTGTAGACACAGAGACATCAAGGAGGCATAGAAAAGAAAGAAGGTGTAAAAGAAAAGAATAAGCTGTCCCCTACAGTGGTGAGGACCCCAGAAGATCTTGTCTGTCTGGAACATTCTGGGGACAGAAGGTACTCTTTCTCAACTAGAGGAATAATCCTGTATAATTTCGTAGGGACAGTGTGAGAGCCCCAATGCTTAGTCCTCTTAAGAGCTCACAGTGTAGAGCACAGAGTAGAGCAGGGGAGCACTTTCCTTTAGAAAACTGACTTCAGAGAGCTGTCCCACCCCCTGCGCCCAGAACGGAGCCCACGTTTGCGCAGAGCTGGAACTCCCGGCTTGGAGTCTCTTCCCTCCGCCATCACGGAACTGCCCCGGAGCCCGAGGGGAGGGCGGCCTCACTGAGGCTGCCGGGTCTGGAGGGGCCCCAGCGGCCGAAGCCGCAATAGTTGTGGAGACGGCGGGGCGGCCGTGTGGATGAAAGGCTCTTGGTGCTACAGCCAGGAGTCAATGCTGTGCCTCTGACGTGGGAGAGTCAACTTCAGGACACTGGTCCACAAGAGACCTCCCAGCTGCATGAAATATCAAACGGCAAAAATCTCCCAGAGATCTCCATCTCAACACCAACACCCAGCTTCACTCAACGACCAGCAAGCTGGTCGTTTTTTTTGTATGATAAAAACCCTCCAGAAAGTAGGCATAGAGGGAACTTTCCTCAACATAATAAAGGCCATATATGACAAACCCACAGCCAACATCGTCCTCAATGGTGAAAAACTGAAACCATTTCCACTAAGATCAAAAACAAGACAAGGCTGCCCACTCTTACTCAACATAGTTTTGGAAGTTTTAGCCATAGCAATCAGAGAAGAAAAGGAAATAAAAGGAATCCAAAATGGAAAAGAAGAAGTAAAGCTGTCACTGTTTGCAGATGACATGATACTATACATAGAGAATCCTAAAGATGCTACCAGAAAACTACTAGAGCTAATCAATGAATTTGGTAAAGTAGCAGGATACAAAATTAATGCACAGAAATCTCTGGCATTCCTATACACTAATAATGAAAAATCTGAAAGTGAAATTAAGAAAACACTCCCATTTACCACTGCAACAAAAAGAATAAAATATCTAGGAATAAACCTACCTAAGGAGACAAAAGACCTATATGCAGAAAATTATAAGACACTGATGAAAGAAATTAAAGATGATACAAATAGATGGAGAGATATACCATGTTCTTGGATTGGAAGAATTAACATTGTGAAAATGAATCTACTACCCAAAAAGTCTACAGATTCAATGCAATCCCTATCAAACTACCAATGGCATTTTTCACAGAACTAGAACAAAAAATTTCACAAGTTGTATGGAAACACAAAAGACCCTGAATAGTCAAAGCAATCTTGGGCACGAAAAACAGAGCTGGAGGAATCAGGCTCCCTGACTTCAGACTATACTACAAAGCTACAGTAATCAAGACAGTATGGTACCGGCACAAAAACAGAAATACAGATCAGTGGAACAGGATAGAAAGCCCAGAGATAAACCCACGCACCTTTGGTCAACTGATCTATGACAAAGGAGGCAAGGATATACAATGGAGAAAAGACAGTCTCTTCAATAAGTGGTGCTGGGAAAACTGGACAGCTACATGTAAAAGTATGAGATTAGAACACTCCCTAACACCATACACAAAAATAAGCTCAAAATGGATTAAAGACCTAAATGTAAGGCCAGAAACTATCAAACTCTTAGAGGAAAACATAGGCAGAACACTCTATGACATAAATCACAGCAAGATCCTTTTTGACCCACCTCCTAGAGAAATGGAAATAAAAAAAAATAAACAAATGGGACCTAATAAAACTTCAAAGCTTTTGCACAGCAAAGGAAACCATAAACAAGACCAAAAGACAACAGAATGGGAGAAAATATTTGCAAATGAAGCCACTGACAAGGATTAATCTCCAAAATTTACAAGCAGCTCATGAAGCTCAATAACAAAAAAACAAACAACCCAATCCAAAAATGGGCAGAAGACCTAAATAGACATTTCTCCAAAGAAGATATACACATTGCCAACAAACACATGAAAGAATGCTCAACATCATTAATCATTAGAGAAATGTAAATCAAAACTACAATGAGATATCATTTACACCGGTCAGAAAGGCCATCATCAAAAAATCTCCAAACAATAAATGCTGGAGAGGGTGTGAAGAAAAGGGAACCTTTTTGCACTGCTGGTGGGAATGTGAATTGATACAGCCACCATGAAGAACAGTATGGAGGTTCCTTAAAAAACTACAAATAGGGCTTCCCTGGTGGCGCAGTTGTTGAGAGTCCGCCTGCCAATGCAGGGGACACGGGTTCGTGCCCCGGTCCAGGAAGATCCCACATGCTGCGGAGTGGCTGGGCCCATGAGCCATGGCCTCTGAGCCTGCGCGTCTGGAGCCTGTGCTCTGCAACGGGAGAGGCCACAACAGTAAGAGGCCCGTGTACCGCAAAAAAAAAAAAAAAAATACTACAAATAGAACTACCATATGACCCAGCAATCCCACTACTGGGCATATACCCTGAGAAAACCATAATTCAAAAAGAGTCATGTACCAAAATGTTCACTGCAGCTCTATTTACAATACCCAGGAGATGGAAGCAACCTACATGTCCATCAACAGATGAATGGATAAAGAAGATGTGGCACATATATACAATGGACCATTACTCAGCCACAAAAAGAAACGAAACTGAGGTATTTGTAGTGAGGTGGATGGACCTAGAGTCTGTCGTACACAGTGAAGTAAGTCAGAAAGAGAAAGACAAATACCGTATGCTAACACATATATATGGAATCTAAGAAAAAAAAATGTCATGAAGAACCCAGGGGTAAGACAGGAATAAAGACACAGACCTACTAGAGAATGGACTTGAGAATATGGGGAGGGGGAAGTGTAAGCCTGGACAAAGTGAGAGAGTGGCATGGACATATATACACTACCAAACGTAAAGTAGAGAGCTAGTGGGAAGCAGCCGCATAGCACAGGGAGATCAGCTCGGTGGTTTGTGACCACCTAGAGGGGTGGGATAGGGAGAGTTGGAGGGAGGGAAATGCAAGAGGGAAGAGATATGGGAACATATGTATATGTATAACTGATTCACTTTGTTGTAAAGCAGAACACACCATTGTAAAGCAATTATACTCCAATAAAGATGTTAAAAAAGTATAAAAATAAAGTCAAAAAAAGATAGAAAACTGAGTTCAGAGCCATTAGAATGCACAGAACTGGTTAACTGAGGGCATTTGGACTTCTCCTTGCAGAGGCACGGTAGAAGCCATGCTATGCTACAGTCACATTTGGCCTCTACGGAAACCATCTCTCAGGTTCCAGCTTTTTCTTTTTTTTTTAATTAAATTAAATTAGTTTTTTATACAGCAGGTGCTTATTAGTTATCTATTTTATACATATTAGTGTATACATGTCAATCCCAATATCCCAATTCATCCATTCAGCTTCTTGCATTTCACTCCATGGTGACCCCAGGCCAAATAATAGGCGAGTTTTCTATTATCTTCAATTCAACAAATGCAGGCAGCTTCCACCAGATTCTCAAGTATCTCCAGATTAGTTGGGATTATTTGGACAGGCAGGTGTAATAATTAGCAGGACTTTGGAGTGAAAGGCATATCAGTCTAAATCCCAGCTCAGCTAAGAAGCTCAGTGATCTTGGTACATTACTTAACCTTTCACTCAGCCTTCGTATCCTCTCCCGTAAAATATGAATGAAAATGCCTATATGATTATTTCTCTTGGGATTAAATGCAATAACTATAAAGAACCAAAATATGATCAGTACTCAATAATTGTTCATTCCTCTCCCTCCTGCCTGTCCTCTTCCTCCAGCCCCCTCTTCACTCTCTTTCTCTTTCCCTCTCATTTTCCAACCCTTTCTTTCTCAGTATAAACCTGGTATACCGAGGTCAATTCATTGATCAACTGTTGGGAACCTACTAAGTACCAGGTGCCTTGCTAAGTGTGTGAGCTACACAATGTAAGGGAGGTTTTTGTGTGAACAAATGTAGCATCATGATTTATTGATATTCTAGTGTTATAAGTTAATAGGCACATTTAACCTGTGCAATGTTTTCTTTAAAGGCTCAAAAGTTGGACCCGAGTTTCTAATTTTAAGGGCTAAGCCTTCTCTTCCTTCTTAAGAGGTCTCTGCTTTTCAAAATCCAAGCCCAGGGATGCAAAAATCTAGATTGTCTGAAAAGGAAAATGCTCCAAGTTTGAAGGAGAGGAACAGCCCAACTCTGGGAAGAACTGGATTCCCCCAGACTGTAAGGAGAGAGGTGTGGTTCCACAAGTGGTGAGGACCTGCTTTCTGCTCTCACACAGCATCCCAAAGATGGATGCCTCCTTACTGAGTACCGTGTCCTTGGAAGCCACAGCCGAGTCCCAAGGGCTGAGTGGGACAGACAGAGTATGCGCCTAGAGCAAAGGAACTGCCTGCCTCTGAATGGAACTAGAAGCATGACAGGAAACCCCACCATGGCCTTGTCCCACACTGTAGTTTGTTCAAGTTAGGGGTGTTCTCCACAGGGAAGAGATGAGGATGAAGGCCCTAAACAATAAATAATTGCATGTCATACCAATGCCAGTTGGGGCAGACTCTGGGAAGGAATTAAGAAGTCTGACATCCTGTACCCAAGGTTTATGGAACAGCTCAAGCCATTCTCAAATAACCATTCTCCACTGTATTATATGCTACACTGATAGGAGGACCAAAGTATCAAATTGAAACTTACATAACTGCCACTCAGCAATTTCCTATACTATGGGTGCTCAGAGGAGGGTGTAACCAAGGCTGTGATGAAAAACAGATGGCCCACTCTATCTGGCTTGGTTTTGGTCTACAATATTTTGAAAAATTAAAATTCTACGTGTATAAAATTAGGAGATTTCACATAAAATATTCATTTCTGGCTTCTCTGGAGTAGTCAGAATATTTGGAAGTGAAGGCCCACGTTCCATCATGGCAACAACCTGCTGAAGCTGAGTAATGAACGCCCCCTTTAGCATATGTTCTCCAGTTGGCCACAGTCTCCACAACTCCCTATTGTCTCTAAGACACTAAGTTCAATGATCAGAAGCATGTTTTTTCCTTATACCTACCTCTCCTCACTCATCCACCTGATAACTACAGATATTTGCATCTGTGACTCTCAGAGCTGTCAAGGAAAGCTCATAAAATGAAGATGACCAGGCAGACAAAATGAGAAAGACGTTCCAGAAAGAGGGAATGCCACTGTAGTAGGCACAGATATGTGAGAATGCCTTTCATGGCAAAGTGAAGCTGAAGAGGGTAAGAAAGGGAGTTGAAGATGACACTGAAGAGAGAGAATGAGTCAAGATTGTGAAGGGCATTGTTTGTGATACTAATGAATGAGAGGTGATGAGAGCTATCAGAAATTTTTAAGCAGAAAAATTAACCTATCATGTCTGGAATTTGAAAAATTACTCTGTTGGCTGTGAGGCAGATGGATTAGAGCAGAAAGAGGCGGGAGGCAGGTAGGCCAACTTGGAGGCCCTTGCTATAGTCTAGTTTCCAAGGATAATGAAGATCTGGACTGCTGGGCTTTTTTTCTTCATTTAGAAAATACACAGACCAGATACTCTGCCCATTTCTATCCAATGGAAGACTTTTAAAAATGAGGACATGGTCGATTATTTTATTCCAATCACCAACATATGTTTGCAAATGAGGAAATGGAACAAATACTAAAACTGGGTTTAGAAATACTGGAAAGGGTATGGCAGACACTGTTGATTAGCAACCCAACAGACATTCTCTCCGTTCAAGCTACCAATTTTGTTTAGGTTACAAAGTGCTCAGCCTCATCAGATGAATCAAGACTGACTTAAGTCAATTATGACAATCCCATATTGCTCTTACTGTGATTGGTCTGCAGTCGGCTTGTAATCTATTTCTAGACATTGAAGAATAGGAAGTCAGCTGAGGTCTTCTTGGAAAGACCTGCTAGAATAGGTACATATGGATAGAGTCTTTTATCCTCCAGCATGTTTTATTTTTGTTTTGGTTACAACATGATATTTAGCTTGTGAAAGAAAGCCAGAAGAACTGTGTGGACATTCATTTGTTCATTCAAAAAATATTTATTGGGCACTTACTCTTGCCAGGTGTCCTAGGCTTTAGGGATACACTGGTAAATAAAACAGACAATCTTACATTAGACATTTATCCAGAGCACATTGTAGAAGATATTAGTGTCATTATTGTTTAAGACACTGTAAATTTAATATTTTGTTACTTGCAGCCCAAAGCATTCTAATTGATATAAAAGGTTTATTATTACTTTTATTTAAAAGTTAAATAGGTATCTAAGCTGAGCATAAGCAGATGTTGGTAACATCCTCAAATCCTTAACTCCAGAGATTTATTTGCCTGTGTCACTCAGTATGTAAGACTTGTCCCCTCCCCCACCCCCAAACACACACACACACACACACACACACACACACACAAAAGAAGGCAGGGACCTTTTTCATGGTCATCTGGGACAGAGAAAAGAGTGATGTGGAAAAGAAAGATTAAAGAGTGTCTGCTATCCACCCCACCTGTCAGGGACTCCCTGTAGGCAAGAATGGAGAAGTTGTAACTGAAAGCTAAAGCATTTTGATGAGAAACCTATAAGACATACTGCATACACAATAGCACTATGTGCCAAATTGCTACTTAGAGAGAAGGGCATGTCTGCAATCTCTGCACAGCACAGGGTGACATTTGGCAGAATCTCAAGGCAGCTGTGGAGCAGGAATGCCAGGAAGCAGCATTCCCACTGAGGATTCTAGCCACAGAACTACAATACAATGGCTAATAGCAATGGACATCAGTAGTGACACAAAATTAGAACATGTGCAGACTTATTCCTGAGCTCAAGTGAGATACCCATGAAATTGCCAAAAGATTGGAGATGAACAGAGGTCCTGACATATGGTCTGTGAGGAAGCTAAATGCAGGCCTTATTAATGTTCCAGTGATCTCATTTATACCCACTGGTTGGTGAGCTGGGGACATTCTGTTTACACTGCAATATTAAAATTAAAGAAAATGACTGCAGCTTCTTTTTTCTTATTTTCTAATTTACAGATAGTTCTTTTCTGTTACTTAATTACTCCCTCCAAAAAATGTATTATCAAATTTTAGATCTTGAGAATCAAAATAGAATTTAATCTTTTCCTAGGGAAGAAAAACACGAGTTTTTCATTCAGAAGTATGGGGTGTAGGAAATTTAGTTAAGGGGGATGCTCTGGAAAACACTGTAAGTTTCTTTATGGTCAGAGACTCTTAAAGTTTGTTGAACTGGAGACCCATTTGAGAATCTGAGGACACTCTGGGCTTCTCTGCAGATAAAACCCATTTGCATGGGTACATCTGAAGCTTGTCCATTCCCTCCAATCCTGGTGGGATCCTAAGTTAAAAGCACTTGCATCAGGTCTCTGGCTTCTTGCACTTCTGTAGTTCCCTGTGGGGGTTAGAGCGTGATGAATTCGGCCTACCTGCCTGTCAGTTAGCATTCTGTGAATCCTCAGTGCATCCTAAAACCCTGTCAGAATGCAGCAAGTGTAGATGGTCACCTCTCCAAGTAGGTGTCCTTGTTGGCACAGTTAATAGTTTCAGGTTCCATTGTGTCTGAGAGCCTCCTCTTTCAACACAACTGATCACCACCATACTGAATGGTTCTGAAGAGTAATTGACACTTTGTAGTCATAGAAGAGTCCTAATAATAGCTACATAAACAAAAGGTACTTCATCAAGAACTTCCGAAACGTCATCCCATTTCATCCTCACAGGAGCTGTATGAGATTATGAAATGTGACTATCACTTCACAGATGAGAAAACTAAGGTTAGGTGACATAACCAAAGTCATACAGGTAATAGGCGCCAGAACACACATCCCAGTATTATGGACTGAATGTTTGTGTTCCCCCACCCCCAAATTCATATACTGAAGTTCTAACTCCCAGTGTGTTAGTATTAGGAGATAGGACATGTGAGAGGTGGTTAAGCTTAGTTAAAGTCATGAAGGTAGAGCCCCCATGATGGGATTAGTGCCCTTATAAGAAAGGGAAGAGACACCAGAGCTTCCTCTCTCTGCTGCGTGAGAATACAACAAGGTTGATGACTGCAAGCCAGGAAGATGGCCCGTACCAAACCCAGAACATGCTGATCTCAGACTTTCCAGCCTCCAGAACTGTGAGAAATAAAAGTCTGTTGTGTAAGCCACACAGTCTATGGTATTTTGTTATAGCAGCCCAAGCTGATTAAAACACCCAGGATGGCTGAGCCTGTGTTTTCACCCCTATGCTCTTTGCATTCCAACTAATATAAATGTTATACTTTGTACTCTTAGTCCCAAGCGCCAAACCCAAATTCTGAAAGTTAATGGAAGCTCAAAATTAATACTCCTAAGTCTCCTGAAATGATTTCAATTAAATAAGACTGGCTCTTGAAATACAATAAAATGTACTGACACTGAAAGGAGAAAAAGATGTCTTTTCACTAAATTGTTAAAATTCCCCCCATCTGTATTCTACCCACATAATTCTCAACTATTTCACTCAGTGTCAGCAAAGAATATGGAATGCTGTAATCCACATGTGTGTTATTTTGTTGCACATGCCCAAAAACTATAATTAGCAGATATCTTCTTCAAACATCAAGTCAAACATTTTTGAGAATTTTTTCTTGCTTACAGAAAATTCAGGAGTAAACAGCTTGGAAAAACATACTTTCTTTAAAAAAAAAAGGGCAAGAAAAACAAACCCTATTCTATCTTATATCACGATTTGACTTTGAATGTATCATCACATTTGCTACTTCTTTTAAAATCATGTCTGAAATAGGTGTGAGTTGAAGCAAAAAATATACCCGCCATAATACAAACATCAAAGAAAAACACAACAAAGATGATGACAGCAAGGGAGGGCCACATAAGAGAAGAACTAAAAATGGACTCATTGGATTTAAAGATATGAAGGTTATTAGTGACCTTGGCAAGAGTCATTTTGTTATTGATAAATGTAGGAGCACAAATGCAGTGGGTTAAAAAAGTATAGCACCTCCGTACAATGGACTGCTCTGCAGTGGTTTAAAAGATTGAGGTGCATCTATAGCTCTAAGTTTCTATGTCTATAAGAAGAGCAAGTCGGCAAATAACACGAATAGCATGATTTCATATTTGCAATGGAAAAAAAATCAGTGTGTAGAAATGTGTGTAGGTATAGATATAGATAGACAGCCTTATTTGTATATTTTTAAATGCATGAGAGAATTGTCTGAAAGAACACATACTTGTGCCAGAGACTCTTTGAGGCCCCATGTCACATTTCCTTTGTCCATCTCTGATATCAGCCACAGTTGTGGCAGATGATTCCACACAAGCTCAGACTCAAGCTGATGATGTCCCACCAAAAGAGAATGCCTGTGGCCTTTCCAAACTCTGCCTTGGGGATTCTCAAGGGAGCCCACTAAGACTTGCAAAGAGCCACCCAGAAGGACAAGTGAGTGAACACCTCCATGAGAAACACTCAACTAATGGGGAATAAAAGCTAATGGATAAATGCCCCAGACCATCAACTGCAACTTTGAATGGACAGGTCTGGGAGTCATTCTGCATACTTCTATTTTTTTATTGTGGTAAAATATATATAACATAAATTGGCCATTTTGACAATTTTCAAGTACACAATTCAGTGGCATGAAGTACATTCAAATTGTTGTGCAACCATCACCACTATTCATTTCCATTTCATCATCCCCAACATAAACTCTGTACTCAAAATCCAATAACTCCCCATTCTCCCCTCCTCACAGACCGTGGGAACCTCTATTTTTTCTGTCTGTGAATTGGTCTATTGTAGGTACCTTGTATCAGTAGAATCATTTAATATTTATCCTTTTGTGTCTGGCTTATTTCACTTAGCATAATGTTTTCAAGGCTCATCCATATCGTAGCATCTAACAGAATTGCATTTTTTTAAATTTAAATCTGAATAATTTTTATTTTTTAAAAAAATTGAGATATAATTGACACATAACATTGTGTAAGTTTAAGGCATATGGTGTGTTGATTTCATACATTTATATGTTGCAATATGATTACCACCAAAGTGTTAGCTAACATCTCCATCACTTCACATAATTGTCATTTCTTTTTTGTAGTGAGAACATTTAAGATCTTGTCTCTTACCAACTTTGAAGTATAATATTCTATTACATGTATAAACTGCATTTCATTTATCCATTCATCTGTTGAGAGACATTTCTGCTGTTTCCACCTTTTGGCTATTGTGAATAATGCTGCTATGAACATGGGTATACAAGTATCTGAGTCCTTGTTTCAATTCTTTTGGATATATATACCCATGAGTGAAAATGCTAGTCATAAGATAACTACAAATTTAAATTTTTGAGGACCTGTCAAACTGTATATTCCTAGATTCTGGTGGAATTTACACTCAGGATCTTGATAATGTGCCATATATTGACCGCCCCTTCTTTCTTGCCTCTTTCTCCTGCTCCCCGTGACCTTCCACATGGAGTACCTGCACCATAGTCCTGCAAGCCCTTGTCTCAGGCTCTATTTCTGCGGGATCCCAAACTAGGACAACACTCATCTCTAAGGGTGATTACCTCTGGAAACTGGATTGGAGAAGGGGAGAGATTTACCTTTTAAACTTTTGTGCCTGCATCACTTTTGTCTTTTTGAGTGTTTAAGGTTATAAATAAGAAGTCACAGAGTCACAGAATTATTCTATTCTTGTGGAACATATATAAATGACTCCTCCAAAACTAAATGAACCACAGATTGATCATTCTTACAGCTTTGTACCTCTACAGCAAGTAGTAGAGTTTTAAAGATTAATTTCTTAAATCTTTATCTGAGCTCTTGATCTGAGATGACTTTGTCCTCAAGACTGGATCCCTGAGGACTCTGCCCAAACTCACATTAAATCTGAGGTATCCGTGTCCTCACTTCCATACTTCCACCAAGTCTACACTCTTTCCTCTTGTCCATCTTGATGCCACTTTATCTCCAAACATATGAGAAGCCCCCTGGCTTCACTTCTTTCCCCATTTAGTCTAGACTCCCTGGGACTTTGCTTCAACAATTACTGCGGCATCATTTTTTATTCCCTTATCTCAACATGGCAGTCATCCTCTAATTTCTAACCTGGATTAGTCCAAATATTTGCCTCCATGCTGATGAGAACTGCTGGAGAAAATGACTTAGTTTTCTTAATGATATGACAATGGAACTGCTAATCTCAGCAGCTAATTGTGGGGTCTAATCTCAACAGACCCTCACCGCTATTTAACAATGCTATACTGCATTTATCTAAGCTTATTTCTCACTCCCAATCACTCTCCCAGACACTCACACCCACACTTTTATAGATTTCTTTGATCTATGTTTCACAAAGAAGGTGGAGATTATTAGGTGTTAAATCATTTTCTTTTTCCTTATTTAAAATAATCTATATCTGACCATATCTTTGGAGAGCTAAAATTCACAACATGCTTCCTAGATGCCAGGTACTGTGCTACATAATATGATTGCTAACATATGAGCATTTATTACGATTATGTATCATAGTAACTCTAATCTACTAAGCACTCAATAAATGTTGGCTATAGAATGATGAACCCAAGTACAGATGTTTGTAGTTATGGTGACAGAAAGTAAACGGATTAGTCCAAGTGTAAGAGCCCATACACTCAATCTCTACTTCCTCCCTTAAATCCTTTCTATATACGTTTTGTCCTATAATCCTTATAATATCAACAACCCTATGAACTAGTATTATATTATTATTGCTTTCTCCTTATGGATATATATATATATATACACACATACATATCTATATCTATATCTACATCTATACACACATACCTTAGAGAGGTCCACCATCAAGGTCATGGTTACAGAGCTAGTAACTAGGAGAGTCAGAACTTAAACACAGACCTCTGACTCTGAGCCCACATTTAAAACTACACAATGCCATTTTTAGTGCTTATGCATAGCTTTGCTTACTGCATCTATGATATTGGGATTTATAATAAGAAATATGTATTTGGTCTTCCTCCATTTTTCCTAGCATAGAGCTCCTAAAGCTCTTGGAATTTCCTAAGTGATGACAGCAATAAAGATGCCTTTTGTTATGTTAATGGGTGACTTTTGGATTCACCCAAGGATGATGGATGGTTGCCAGAAGAACCAACCATGTGATTAAAGGGTTGGAATTTTTAGTCCTACCCCCTGACCTTTGGGGAGGAGAGAAGGGCTAGAGGTTGAATCAAACAGTGACAGCCAATAATTTTAATCATACTTATATGATGAATCATTCATGCCTCTGCAAAAAATTAATAAACAGAAACCTCAACTAAATAGAATCAGGAGACCAGAAAGGGGAGTGCTCTCTCCCTGTGATGATAGCAGAGCCCAACAGGAAGAAGAAAGACTCCTCTCCTTTCCTGGCAAGGACTTAACTAATAAATAACCATGGACTCTGTTTACTAATGCCCTCCCAATTTCCTTTTCCCCTCTAAAAAAGAGTTCTCCTTCCCTTGCTGTGGGGGACTTGCACATGGCTCACCGTGGTTGCAGACCCCAAATTGCAATTCTCTGCTGATCCTGAATAAACCCATTTTTGCTGGAGAAATAGCTGGCAGTCTATTTGTTTTAGGTCAACACCTCCATACAAACCCAAAAGGACAGGGTTCAGAGACCTTCTGGGTTGGTGAACATATGGGGATTTGGGGAGAGTAATGTTCTCTGAGATGGCATGGAAGCTCCTCATCCTTTCCCCATACTCTGCCCTATGCATCTCTTCCATCTGACTGTTCCTGAGTTACATCCTTTTATAATGAACCAGTAATCTAGTAAGTAAAATGTTTCTCTGAGTTCTGTGAGGCACTCTAACAAATCAACTGAACCCAGGGAGGGAATCTTTGGAACCTCTCGTTTATAGTCAGTTGGTCAGAGGCACAGGTGATAACCTGGACTTGCGACTGGCATTTGAAGTGTGATTGGGAGTTGGTAGTCTTGTAGGGCTGAGCCGTTAATCTGTGGGATCTGACACTATCTCTTGGATATAGTGTCAGAGTTGAGTTGAACTGCAAGACACCCAGCTCGTGTCCAAGAATTGCTTGGTGTTTTGGGGGGAAAGAAAGAAACCACATGTTGAAACTTGGGTGCAGAATCTTAGCATATCTGACAATGGGGTTTTTCGCCTCATCTTAAGCAAAACTAGTGAACCCATTTGAGGATCCCATTCCTTCTTAACTCCTTCAGGAATCTATTCTATCAGTTTCCTTCTGTCTTTCCCGTATCTTCAATCTCTCCTCTTTTGTTGACTTATTTCCTGCATATACTCAAGTCTTTCAGACTTCAATAAGTCTCCCTTTGGAAGACAAAGCTATTGAATCACACCAAAATGTAGAATTTAAAAAGTGAGAGAGGTGACAATAGGATATGAAGTATATGAAAATTAGATGATCATTTTAGGAGCTTCAACATCTGATTAATAGGAGTTTCATAAAGAGAGAACAGAGAAAATAGAGCAAAGCGTAAAAGAAAGGGTACTAGAACATTTCCTGCAACTAAAAGTCTTATGTATCCAGGTTGGAAGACCCAGCAAGTGGGTGGTCCAATAGTGAAAATGAGAACTACAGCACATCATTGTGAAATTTCACAATGCCAGGAATGAACATGTCTTTGACACTTTCAGAAAGAAACATATTATGTATCAAATAAAACGGTCTAGGAATCAGAATGACACTGAACTAGGGCAATGGAACGAAGCATTCAACGTTCTGAAAGAAAATTATTTTCCACCTAGAAATCCATATCCAGGCAAAATATAAATGTACATCAAGTGTACAGGTAGAATATTGTGAGATCTCAGAATATTTTCTCTCTTAGGAACGCTTTCCCAAAAAACTACTGGAGCAAACTCTTTGGAGGCAATTTGATAACGGCTATCAAAATTTAGACCCAGTGTTTCCTCTCCTATATATATATATCCTGTAGATTTGTTTATACATGTGAGCAAACTTAGAATTATAGCCATTGTTGACTATTTATACTAGTAGAAAAAGACCAAAACACAGTTAAATACCATTAGTGGTATTTTAGTTATGGTGCATCACCTTAATGGGGAATTCCACACCCATTTAAAAAGGATAAATCTATATATTGACAGATAGGAATTGACCTCCTGAATATACTTTACACAGAAAACAAACAAACAAGAAACAGTGAAGTGTAATTTGTAGGTTTCTAGTTGTTTTAAGAAAGGAAGCAGAAAAAAAAAAAAAAGAAAGGAAGCAGGGGTGTGGATATGTACACATGTATGCTTAACTATATGTACACATGTATGCTTAACTATTTATATAGACTATCTTTTGAGGCTACACAAAAAATTGATAACAAAGGTTGCCTATAAAGAGATGGGATCAAATCACTGATTTGTCCCCCACTATCTATTCTCCAGTTATTCCTTAGTAATAGAACACCAGCTTTTAGCTAACCTCATGGCTGACTTGAATAAAGATGACATATCCCAGCTCTCTTTGCAAACAGGTGTGGCTCTGGCTGGCCAACGCTGTGTCCTTTAAAAAGGAGTTGTGCTCTCTTCTCTCCCACTTCTTCCTGCCAGCAAGATCGTGGACCTGCTTCCTGGAACTCAGGCTTCCTATACTTGGAGCATGAGAGAAAAGCCCCCTTTTGACAATAGCAAAGCAACAGAAAAGAGTCAGTGTCCCTGTTAATGGTGCTCTCATCACACCAGCCTTGGAATGCTTACCTCAGAACTCTGTTTTCATGGGAAAGAAATAAATTTCTATCTTAGATCATTAATACATGGGGGTTTGTATCATTCATACCTAAAGCTAACCCTAGCTGATTCAGGAGGGGATGCTAGGTGACTCAGGGAGCAGGGGTGGGGGGTAGACCTCTATTAATGAGTCCATTTCAGTTTAAGAACATGCCAGAGTATTGACAGTACCATGAACATCTTTATAAAGGACTCTATTTTCTTTTATCTTGAGCTCCTCTAACCTTCCAAAGGCTGTTAGGGCAAGTTCATCCCTTAGCATTATTACAGTTTCAGGATATTCTATTCATCCAAAAAGCCTAAAAGCCCACACGATAGAACAAATGATTTTTCACAGTATTCTGGCTATGAGAATCTATGAAAATAAGAAGTGTGCGTGTGTGTGTGTGTGTGTGTGTGTACACACAGTGTGCAAAGGAAGGAGACGAGAATATTCATTTTAGCACAGCTCAATCTCAGTTGGACTCTTCCTAATTACAGATATTCTGAGGCTGGGCTTTTTATACCATCATAAATTAAGTTGTTTGTTACTGGATCGATTCTTAGCTGGAGTCATTCCAATGCCCTGCTGGGAGAAGCAGCTATCTGATTTAATTTAGGATGTGCTGGCAAGACTGCCAAACATCAACGAGAACTCAGAAACATTCTCAAACGGAAGGCATGACACATAGCAACGATGTCAATAATCTCTTTGCTTTCAATATTTATTTATGGATATTGTTTTAGGAGAGTCAAAGGAAAGAAAGTAAATGCGAGGAACAGGATGCCTTTGACGTCTCTGTGGGTTAAAATAAATTCTTTTCATATTTCTTGTTATATACTTCTGGTCCCCAATCCTAGCTGAACATTAAAATCATCCTGAGGGACTTTTATTTAATACAAATTCTCAGACTCCATACCCCAACAATTCTGATTCAGTAGATCTGTTTAAACATAAAGCTATGTATTTTTTGAAAATTGCTCTGGTGATTATGAGAGCTCAATCCTCGTTCTGCATTTAGAAAGACCTAGCATAAATCAATTCAATATTTTTAAATGCCCGATATGTGCTGTTAAGATGATTTAAAAAGACAATTTAGGCAATAGAAACAAATTTTTAACACTTCATGGAGTGGGACATCTCCACTCTCAAAGAGTTTGGAGAACTGCAAGGTGGGGCAGAAGGAAGGAAGCTTTTATTGGATGAAAAATAGGGGACAAGGAAAATAAGGAATAAAAATATCTGATTGGCTGGGGTTACATAGGAACAGGAGATCACCTGTGTTACTTGGCGATCATGAACTGGTTAGCCAGATGGTCTGAGTTCTGGGCTGATAGAACATAAACAAGAATATGAAACCTAAAAGTTAAGTTTCATTTGCTGATGTGGTTTCCCAAGATAAGTGGCACTTGATCTACCAAGGAAGGTTAATGTGAGATCCGTTTGACAATTCTACCTTTTGATCAACCTCTGGCCAAGCAAGAGATGTGATCAAAGACAATGTTGCAAGTTATTCTAAGTTATAATTGCCTCTGTGGTATATATTTTGCAGGAAATGATGTCACGTTCATAATCCTGACGTTGTCTTTGTTCCTTGGGTCTTTTTTGTCATTCCAGTCTGAAGGAGACCATTTGTTGGCTGGCCCCTGGCTGTGTACAAGCATTTAAAACCCTTGAGGGAATGCAACTGTACCAGGGAGATAATTATTATTATTAAAAGTATTCCTAAGAGTTTTCTGAGGCATGGTCCCCATGAACCAAACCAGTTAGAATTAAATAAATCAAGAAATGATCCTGAAGAGGGAGATACTTCTGTAACCCAGTTGGCCTGTGAAGGGGAGCAGAATAGGCCACTCCAAAATATGTCTCTTTGTCATAGGATTATCTTGAGATGGTCATTTTTAAGAAACAGCAGACACAGGAAAAGCTCCAAAAATGAGTAGGTTACCCTTTTGTAAGGGAAATTTACATTTATAAGGGAAATCTCCATTTTTAAGAGTGTCTCCCTCTTTGTACCAGGAAGGGAAGGATAACTAAATTGTAAGAAACTCATCAATGGGAAAGGCATTTAAATCTATATAACAACCAGACCCTTGTTTTCCAAGCTTTGCTTGATAACTTCCCATAACTGCCCACCCCACTCTCCTAAAATCTTATTTTGTCTTTAGCTGGAAATGTTACTTAAGGTGGTGGCTTGTGCCATTTCTGGGATTTATACAGTTTCCTGGGTATCTCCCATGTGTACAGGAGGTTAAAAAGTTATTAAACTTCTGTTTGTTTTTCTCCTGTTAATCTTTTATTACAGGGGTTTCTCAGCCAAGAACCTAGAGGGGTAGGGGGAAAATTATTTTTCTTCCCCTACACCTATTTTGTGTAACCATGTCTCCACTTTCCCAGAAGCGTTTAACCAGCGAGCTTGTTCCAAAGAAACCAAAGCACTGGAAATCAGAGAGAAGTTTATGATGGGTAGAACTACAGAATCACCAGCATCAAAGCAAATCCAACAGTGCTAAATGCCTGTCAGGCACATGGAGGTGCACTACTGGTCTCGTGGCTATAGGCTAGTACACTCTAGAAATCACTAGTACTGCCTTTTCCACAAACTCAGGAACACTGTCCTCACATCATTTCCTTATTTTGCTTCTTTTTTTTTTCAATTAATCACTGCATTATTGTCAGTCCAGTATGCCCATTGGGCCTTCCTCTACCCATATTGTCTAAGAATGCTTATTCAAACTAAAGAGAGGTGGTGGAATGCAGACAACAGAGAAAGAGGAATCTCCATCCATTCAAATAGTGTCATGGCTTCCTAGTCACATGGGGTTGAAACCAAGTCCCCCTAAAACAGAGTTCCCCTGCCAAGTCTATGATTAACCTCTCTATCCAAAAATTTACTCCCTTTCTTGTCTTGCTCCTGTTCCTATCAAGATTGAGGAATATCAAAGAAAAAGGCGGACTGAAACTGAGCAGGACACTGCAGGGCTTCCCAAGTACAAGAGCGCCTCTGTGTCCTCCATTCCTTGTTTATAGAAAAAGGCTTTAGTCTTCCAGGTCTTCCCCAAGTTCCAAAGAGCAGACTCAAACAGTTACTAATTAGAGAAGTGAGGGAATGCAGAAAGAAAGGAAAAGCAGTCAAGCAAGAAAAGTAATGTTAGCTTAAACAATAGTTCAGCAATAAAACAGAGTCACAGGACTCCTAGCTCTTCCTAAAGGGATATACAAAACAGTCTGAATGAATGAATGGTGAGAACACTAATGCGTTATGGCACCTTGAAGGAAGTCTAATCTCGCTCCTCAGGCCATATATACAAATTCACCCATAAACCAAAGACTCTTGCAGCATCCCTATTAGTCCATCAAACAAATTCAGTAAGGGGTAGTAGAAGGTACCACCCCAAAACATATCTCTTTGGCATAATGATTGTTTTGAGCTGATTATTTTGAGAAACAGCAGATCCAAGAGAAGCTCTGAAAACAGTAGAATTTACCCTTCTGTAAGGAAAATTTACAATTTATAAAGGGAACCTCCATTTGTGTGTCTCCCTCTCTGTACCAAGAATGGAAGAATCCCTAAATCATAAGATGTAAGTCTGCATAACAAACCTTACCCTTATTTACCCTGCTTTTTCTGGTATCCTCCGATTACTGGTTCCCCTTCACTCCAAAACTCTTTCTTTTGTCACTAGCTGAAGATGATATTTAAGGTGGAGGCTTGGGCCATTTCGAGGAGTTAATCAGTTTTCCTGGATTTCTCCCATGTATACAGGAAGTACACGTGTTATTAAACTTCTGCTTGTTTTTCTCTTTTTAATCTGTCTTTTATTACAGGGGGTCTCAGCCAAAGACTCAGAACGGTAGAGGGAAATTTATTTTCCTCCCTAACACCACAAAATGGTGTATTTTCATGCCATTTCTCCATTGAGTGTATCTTTGTAAGCAAGTTGATTGTCGGGCAAATCCCTCCAATGTCAGCCTAATGATGGTATTAATATTAATTAACGATTTTTTTTTTTTTTTTTTTTTTTGCGGTACGCGGGCCTCTCACTGTTGTGGCCTCTCCCGTTGCGGAGCACGGGCTCCGGACGCGCAGGCTCAGCGGCCATGGCTCACGGGCCCAGCCACTCCGCAGCATGTGGGATCTTCCCGGACCGGGGCAGGAACCCGCGTCCCCTGCATCGGCAGGTGGACTCTTAACCACTGCGCCACCAGGGAAGCCCTAATTAACGATGATTTTTCAGCCTACCTGTTACTCCTGTCAAACAATAATCAGTATTTAGGCTGCAAAAAACAAAAAGTTTTATTTGGGGTTTTAAGAATTGCCACTTGGGTAAAATTGAAAGAAATATTTGTCCTGCAGGGATAGGCTGTCACTAGTTATTTTACAATATGGGTCCAATAAGTATCTTCAGTTTTTGGAATATTGTGCAGATGTTCTGGATGTCTGCATTAAGACAATAAGTGGTCAAAGTTTAGATCCCAACTGGGCTGAGATGTGCATAAATCACAATGGCCTCCTGCCTCCATTTTAAAGAGCTCTCTTAGCAGTACTAACTCCATTTTGATTTTCCTTTCACACTCTCAAAGGAAATAAAAACCTATTTTCTGATACACATTAAAAGTAAATATTAATATTCTATACACTATTATAGCATGAACTATAGGATATATTGTAGTATCATCTATTCATTGCCGTATAACAAACCATCCAAAACATATTTACTTAAAACAATAATTTATCATTTCTCATAATTCTTTGGGACAGAGATTTGGGTAGGGCCCCACAGGCAGTTCTTTTGCTTCATGTGGGTTTTTGAGTCAACGGTATTCATTTGTAGCTGGGCTGGGTTCAAAGGTCCAAATGAATAATTATTATAGATGCATTTATTTAATTATATACTTTAAAATAATGAAAAGATAAACCATTTTTTTAAATGGCTTTTTATAGGAGGAGGAAGGGAACATGGTAGAGGGGACAAGAATAGAAGACTTCTCTAAATATGCCTTGTTTTTGTAGGTTTGGCTTTAGAACCATGTAGATATTTTACTTAAAATGCAAACAAAATTAAATAATAAAAACAAGCTCTGAATTTGAAAGTAATATGAAAAAATGAATCTGGCTATATATAGTTTAAAAACAACTGAGTAAATTTGAACATCTAATTGGCTTTATTCAAGGATTCATGAATTGGGTAGCATCCCACCTAATAAATAAAAAGGCACCCCAAGGGGTTGTACAAAATAGAAGATGTTGTAGGCAGGAGGAGGATGGGGCAAGGAAGCTGTTAGCAAAAGAAAAGAAAATATTGTTTCAGGCCAAGTTACATTTTGCGGGGGAAGGAGGAAGTCTACCATGCAAATTACTTCTTCTTTTAAGCGATGGAGGGGCCCATATGACAGATTACCTCACTGGTGCTGACCAGAAAATTCCAGACTGGCTGATTAAGATTACATTTCTGGTGAAGGTCCAAACAGCAATATGTGAGGTATTAAATCTAGGTCTGGTATAACAGGCTTTTTAGTACAAGTGATGTCATCTTGAGCCTGTGGTTTCCTCTTTAACAATTCGTAGTTGGGAGAATAATCTCAAAGAGAGAAATTATAACAAAGGATTTTAAAACACAAGAAATGTATATTCCTAAGGGATACATTAGTGATGTATTTTAAGGACAAAAACAGCTGCAAAAAATTTTTTTCAACCATTTTCAGTAATCATATTGGAGGTGGTAGTGTTAGAATTGCTCTCTGAGATTGCTGTGTGTACTGTATGGGAAAAATAAAACATCTAATTAGGCTAGTATCATAGAGAACTGCCAGGAGATACAGATGTATAATTGATAAGGTTAAGTAAAAACCAAGTCATAACTTGGCCTTGAAAGGATAAGTATGAATTCATGATGTCTTTTACCTAAACAAAAAAAACAAACAAACATATTCCCTAACTCTAATCACTGTAAAGGCAAAGAACCAATGACCAACTCAGTAGCAATGAGCACCCCTAGTGTCCAGATTATAATCTCTAAATATCATTTCCCTCTTAAACAACCAGGGCTCTTTGGGTCTAGGACAGGAAGTGTAAAATACATGCTAGGAAATCTTGTTCTTCTAAAAAGCAAGGAAGCTATTGAAGACCACCAGGGTGGTGTCAAAAGGACTCAGGACTCAATCTAAACAAGTTCTGCTGGGCTAAAATAGGTTATTTGAGCATCAATAAGCATAATAACTTCAATGGATTGAAATACTTTATATATGTTTAAAACTGTGAGTTTATAATTATACTAAACCCAAACTACTTGGTATCCTTTGGAAGATGCCAGGGGAATGTCTCATTGTTTTGAAATCTGATAAATAAAGGGACAGAATCAAGCCCTTCCTGCCCTTCCTATCGAGTCTGTATTACAGGAAAACCAAATAGTTGATGAGGGGAAGTTTCTGTTTACAGAAGTATTTCAAAAAGTAAATGAAAAAGGAATGATAGAATTGTTGTATCACCATTCTGTAACCTCTAATGAAAGTCACAAAAAGAAAGACACTAGGACATTGTTTTCCTCATGAAGGAAAACACACCATGAATGAAGTAGTGTCAAAAAAAAAAAAAAAAAGAACTCTAGGGCTTCCCTGGTGGCGCAGTGGTTGAGAATCTGCCTGCCAATGCAGGGGACATGGGTTCGAGCCCTGGTCTGGGAGGATCCCACATGCCACAGAGCAACTAGGCCTGTGAGCCACAACTACTGAGCCTGCCTGTCTGGAGCCTGTGCTCCACAACAAGAAAGGCCGCGATAGTGAGAGGCCCGCGCACTGCGATGAAGAGGGGCCCCCGCTCGCCGCAACTAGAGAAAGCCCTCGCACAGAAACGAAGACCCAACACAGCAAAAATAAATTAATTAATTAATAAACTCCTACCCCCAACATCTTCTTAAAAAAAAAAAAGTTTAAAAAAAAAAAAGAACTCTAACCTGAAATATATCAAGCCTCTTCTTAATCTAACTGCCAATTTATATAAAATGCAGCATATAAAGAAATACTTTAAAATACCATGGGGATGCAATTAATAAAATGCAGACTGTGGGAAACTATAAGATAAAAAAAAAATTCAAGAAAAAAAGAAAAATGTAGGAAGACACCATAGATTAAAAGAAACTTCAATACAATCAATCATTGGCGAACTATGGACCTTATTTGGATAGTGATTCAAAAAAAAAAAAGTTTTTTACTATATGATCATCTCAATAGATGCAGAAAAGCTTTTGGCAAAATTCAACACTCACTTATGATAAAAACTCTCCAGAAAGCGGGCATAGAGGGAATGTACCTCAACATAATAAAGGCCACATATGACAAACCCACAGCAAACATCATTCTCAAAGGTGAAAAACTGAGAGCATTTCCTCTAAGATCAGGAACAAGACAAGGATGTCCACTCTCACCACTGTAATTCAACACAGTTTTAGAAGTCCTAGACATGGCAATCAGAGAAGAAAAAGAAATAAAAGGAATCCAAACTGGAAAAAATGAAGTAAAACTGTCACTATTTGCAGATGATACTATACATAGAGAATCCTAAAGATGCCACCAGAAAACTATTACAGCTAATCAATGAATTTGGTAAAGTAGCAGGATACAAAATTAATGCACAGAAATCTCTTGCATTCCTATACACTAACAACGAAAGATCAGAAAGAGAAATTAAGGAAGCAATCCCATTTATCACTGCAACAAAAAGAATAAAATACCTAGGAATAAACCTACCTAAGAAGACAAAAGACCTGTATGCAGAAAACTATAAGACACTGATGAAAGAAATCAAAAATGATACAGATGGAGAAATATATCATTTTCTTAGACTAGAAGAATCAATATTGTGAAAATGACTATACTACCTAAAGCAACCTACAGATTCAATGCAATCCCTATCAAATTACCAATGGCATTTTTCACAGAATTAGAACAAAAAAATTTACAGTTTATATGGAAACATAAAAGACCCCATATAGCCAAAGCAATCTTGAGAAAGAAAAACAGAGCTGGAGGAATCAGGCTCCCTGACTTCAGACTATACTACAAAGCTACAGTAATCAGAGAGTATGGTCCTGGCACAAAAACAGAAATACAGATCAATGGAGCAGGATACAAAGCCCAGAGATAGATCCATGCACATATGGTCACCTAATCTATGACAAAGGAGGCAAGAACATACAATGGAGAAAAGACAGTCTCTTCAATAAGTGGTGCTGGGAAAACTGGACAGCTACATGTAACAGAATGAAATTAGAACACTCCCTACCTCCATACACAAAAATAAACTCAAAATGGATTAGGGACCTAAATGTAAGACTGGACACTCCAAAACTCTCAGAGGAAAGCATAGGAAGAACACTCGTTGACATAAATCACAGCAAGATCTTTTTTGACCCACCTCCTAGAGTAATGGAAATAAAAACAAAAACAAACAAATGGGACCTAATGAAACTCAAAAGCTTTTGCACAACAAAGAAAACGATAAACAAGACGAAAAGACAACCCTCAGAATGGGAGAAAATATTTGCAAACAAAACAACTGACAAGGGATTAATCTCAAAAATATACAAACAGCACATGCAGCTCAATATCAAAAAAATAAACAACCCAATCAAAAAATGGGTGGAAGACCTAAATAGACATTTCTCCAAAGAAGACATACAGATGGCCAAGAAGCACATGAAAAGCTGCTCAACATCACTAATCATTAGAGAAATGCAAATCAAAACTACAATGAGGTATCACCTCACACCAGTCAGAATGGCCATCAACAAAAAATCTACAAACAATAAATGCTGGAGAGGGTGTAGATAAAAGGGAACCCTCTTGCATTGTTGGTGGGAATGTAAGTTGATACAGCCACTATGGAGAACAGTATGGAGATTCCTTAAAAAACTAAAAATAGAACTACCATACGACCCAGCAATCCCACTACTGGTCATATACCCTGAGAAAACCATAATTCAAAAAGATACATGCACCCCAATGTTCATTGCAGCACTGTTTACAATAGCCAGGACATGGAAGCAACCTAAATGTCCATCAACAGATGAATGGATTAAGAAGATGTGGTACATATATATATATAGATAGATAGATAGATAGATAGATAATGGAATATTACTCAGCCATAAAAAAGAACAAAGTCGGGTCATTTGTAGAGACGTGGTTGGACCTAGAGTCTGTCATATAGAGTGAAATAAGTCAGAAAGAGAAAAACAAATGTCGTATATTAACGCATATACATGGAACCTAGAAAAATGATAGAGATGAACCTATTTGTAGGGTCGGAATAGAGATGCAGATGTAGAGAACAGACAGGTGGAAATGGGGGGAGGGGGGAAGGGTGGAATGAATTGAGAGATTGGGATTGACATATATACACTACCATGTGTAAAAGAGATAGCTAGTAGGAACCTTCTGTGTAGCACAAGGAGCTCAGCTTGCTGCTATGCGGTGACCTAGATGGGTAGGATGGAGGGGGGGAGGGAGGGAGGTCCAAGAGGGAGGGGATATATGTATACATACAGCTGATTCACTTCATTGTACAGCAGAAACTAATGCAACACTGTAAAGCAACTATACCCCAATTAAAAAGAAAGTTATTATTAAAAAAACAAAAAAAAAGTTTTTTAAAATAGGGCAAGCAATCAGTTCAATGGGAACTTTTTATGTGATGATACTAATAAATTATTATAAATTTGTTTACATGTGAATGATAATGGTATTGTGGGTATGTTAAAAGAGTCCTTATTTTCTAGAAATACAGACTGAAATATTTACAGAGGAAATTATATGATGTTCAGGATATATTCCAAAATAATCTCAATGAGGAAAGAGTTGAGGGAATCTAGATAAAAAAAGCTTGACTGTGTATTAATAATTTTTGAAGCTGAGCAATGAATACACCAGGTTCATTACACTGTTTTCTCTCCTTTTGTATATGTTTCAAATTTTCTAAAATCAAACATTTGAAAACATCAGTAAGGAGTTAGATGAAACACAACTGGTTGAATCACAGAATTCTATAGGCTGCTCTTTTTAATATAATCTTATCCCCAAATGATCAGGTTTTTGGTGGGCAGGTCTTAAGCATCTTGGTAGACTTTGCTTTTGGCACAGTGACTGGAATACAGTAGTCACTCAATAAATGTTTATTGAATGGTAATAACCACTTGTACTGTAGCATCAGTAGCACTCTATTACTCTTGTCAAATTTGTTTAGTCACCTACAGATTTAGAAGGCTTCCGATTTTGTTCATACGTGTTAGCAGTAAAATAGCCCCTGGCGGGAAGGGTAAGCTGTGACAAAGCGAGAGAGTGGCATGGACATATATACACTACCAAACATAAAATAGATAGCTAGTGGGAAGCAGCCACAGAGCACAGGGAGATCAGCTCGGTGCTTTGTGACCACCTAGATGGGTGGGATAGGGAGGGAGGGAGGGAGGGAGATGCAAGAGGGAAGAGATATGGGAACATATGTATATATATAACTGATTCACCCTGTTATAAAGCAGAAACTAACACACCATTGTAAAGCAATTATACTCCAATAAAGATGTTAAAAAAAAAATAGCCCCTGGCAATCTTCTTATGAATAAGACTGGGTTCACTCACATTAAGTGTCACTCCATCTAGGCTTTCCTGCTAAGTCCCCAAAGTAGCGCTTGTATCAAACCTCAGCCCTTAACAGGCTTCTCTGCTCAAGTGTCCTATCTCGCATGTACTTCCCAGAAATAACTGAAGTCTTGGCATTCTTCTTGCTGAAGTTTCAAGGCTTTGGCCAAATGCTAAGCTTCCAAAAGTTTTGCTCCTAACTCACTGAATTTGAGCACTGCCTACTACACAGTAATTAGTTGAAAATAAGAGGAAATCTGGCCAGTACCTGAGGAACAAAATTATATGGGACATAAAACCTAAATATAAAATGATAAGCCAAGTATGTGTGTCTAGAATTTTAAAAGGAAACTTGATGTCACTATTAAAACCTGGGCATGCTTGTCAAAATTCCTGTCTAGTTGGTGGGCGTGTGCAATGGGATGCTGACAATCTAAATTTAAAAGAAGAAAATTTACATGTGGAAGGAATTATTTAAATTTCCATCCACCTTAAGGTAAATCTTATTAACAAGAAACGGTTTGTAGGGGGTAAAACAGAGATGTTAGAAAGATATCTACCTGTGATCCTGAAGGACCCTGACAGCAGCAACAGATGGGATTGCAGAATGCAGAAAGCAGATGGCCATTACTGAACATTTAATTGATCTGGTGACTTTGAGATATCAAAAACACTGGAAGATGAAGCATTATGGAAAATATCTTGGCTTCCTCTTTCCAAGATACTCTTGGCCACCGAATTGATGTTCTTGTAGAAGACATCTGCTTGTAGGTGATGACTGAGAAATGTAATAAATATAGGGCATAAATCTTCTGCCCCCAATTCCCTACTCTGCCAGCCATTACTAGTACGTGGGGGTGTTGATTTGGTAGCTGTCCCAGATTTCAGAAAGGCAGAGATGGCTTTCAGCTAAAAATGGTGACTTGAGGATACATTTAACTGCCTTATATTCCATCCAAGTTTTCTACTGAAATAACCTATAGCTATCATAAATAGGAAACACAGCAATGCTGGTAATTAAGAAATGATGGAATCTTTGCTAAATACCACAAAGACAAGACCTATCACCCCAGGTTTCTTTGAAGTCTGGAAATTAAATGAAAATTAATTCTGACAAAATCTGACTATGTCCTTCATTGTAGTAGCAAGGGCTGGAGTCAACAATAGTCATCAGTGACCTTGTAAGGGGCAAATGTGAATCAGCCTGTAGCTCTGGGGAGTGCACTACATGCCATAGCCACAAGGAGCAGAGATCTTGGGGTCCTTTCAAATATCTTACACTGCAAATGGACTGCCATGCTCGGAAAAAAATTAAAAGGCTGCTACAGATCTCTCCAAATAAAGGCAATTCTGCCAGAGAAAGAATGGGGTTGCTGCCCCAGCTAATCTTAGGCTTAGTTGGTCTGGAACTTCAAACCCACATAAGCTCTAAAAGCACTTAGACCAACAATACTGGACAAACTCTGACCTCCCTCTTCAATTCAGTAAATAACTGAAAAGAGGAAAAGGTAGCACAAGTCAAAAAATGTATTAATCTGGGTGAAATCTGAATAATGAGATTAAATATTTCTGTATGAAAATTTGGAAATTCTCTGATTGGTTGAAGGGGATTTTGCATATTGAACATCAGAATAAGCAGTAATTAAAAAGGAAAAAATATGAAATCAGAAAAGACTGAGAAAATAGAAAACCTGGTTTGTCAAGTTTCAAGCAAATCAGTGAATTGGAATCTAAGCCCCAAGCAATCCTCCCAGAACTTGGGGAAAAAATGAAAAAGCAATAAAAGAGATAAACAAAAGATAAGAGCTGTGGAGTATAAATCCAAGAGATCCAATATATATATAATCAAACCAAAAGAATGAATTTAAAAGAGATAAATATGAAATATTCATATACTGGAGAATTTGAAAATATTTGATAAATTAACCTAGAGGCTAGATTGTAAAAAGACCAATCATATATATAGACAAACTACTAGAAAGACTGAACAAGAAAATATTTTTAAAAGGCAAAATACACAAAATTACCAGATTTGCAAAATTCACATACAAAATTTACCATAAATTTGATATTTCATTTATTTATTTTAAAATATTAAAAAAGTATTTTATTAAGGTATAGGTGATGTGCAATGTAAGTTTCAGGTGTATGACAATGATTCACAATTTTTAAAGGTTATACTCCATTTATAGTTATTACGAGATATTGGCTACTCAGCCTGGCAACCAAGGTGCCAGAGACAGACACTTCAATGGTCATTCCAGGCCCAGCCCAGCAGAAGACCAACCAGAAGTAACATGGTCCACAGTCATGCCCGTGAGGAACCAACCTCCAGATGCTGAATACCTTCTCCCCTTCTGCTTCCGTGTCTTCATTGTGTAGATCTTGTAATCAGCATTTTCTCACCCATTGTCTTAAATCATCCAAGATCCTATGTCTATTTTCCTTTCTTCTAGTTTGGCCCTTTCTACTGTCCAAAGCAGGCCTCAAAAACTTCTTTCCTCACACAGTGCTGAGGCCAATTACGACAGGTGAAAAACAGAAGAAAATACTGACCACAGTTTTTTAAATAAAACATTAATATATTCCTCTAAGTCATTCTTTTTTCTTCATTTAATATTAAGTCTCATACAGTCCTTCGTGCTTAGATGAGCAGCTGTAGTTCACCCGTCCTCGTGGTTCTCTGGTGTTCTACCCTATGACTACATCTTTATTCATCCATTTTCCTACTGATGGATGTGTGGGTTGATTCCAGTTACTTGTCATTACAAACCTTGCTTCTGTGAACATTCTTATACATGCCTGCTGTCTACAGGCTGAGAGGTTCTCTAAGCCCCAGAATCTACTCCTGGGAAGAGAATCTCTGAGTCATATGGTGTGCACAAGTTGGAATTTACTAGGTAATGCCATATTGCGATCCAAAATGCTTGTACCAATATCCACTACCACCAACAACAGTTTCTGTTGCTTCTCAGGCCTAGCAGAATACAATGTTTTAAAACTTATAAATTTTTGCTAATCTAGTGGGTGTAATGTGGTACTTCATTAATGTTTTCATTTGTATTTCCATAATTAATAATGAGATTGAGCAAGTTTTTTCGTTCACATTTCCTCTTTAGAATGCCTGCTTATGCATTTTGCCCAATTTTATATTAGAATATAATTTAATAGATATAGTAATACATGTAGATAGAATATATATGAATATTTTGTTGGTCTTTTAGTTTTTTCAGAAATTCTTTACATATTCTGGATATCTATCTTTTGTTGTATGTATCCAATGTCTTCTCTAAGTTTTCAGCATATCTTTTTTACTTTTTTTCTTCACAGCATTTTTACAAATAGCAAAAGGTATGGAAACAATCTAAGAACTCCAAAAGGAAGTGATTAAGAATGACCAGCAGGACATTTTTTGAGGAGATGGAACTCTCCTTGGACAGGAGATATTGACAAGAAGCCCCCTGAAAGTGGAAGGTAAAG
Source organism: Aethalodelphis obliquidens (assembly GCF_003676395.1). Lineage (NCBI taxonomy): Eukaryota > Metazoa > Chordata > Mammalia > Artiodactyla > Delphinidae > Aethalodelphis > Aethalodelphis obliquidens. The sequence goes on from NW_020837951.1 coordinate 47,125,617, forward strand.
GAGGTGAGGATGGGGGTATATAGTAGTGTAATATACAGCAAGTTATGGGGGCATATAAAGGACAATCAGCATATCTTTTTACTCTCTTTATGATATCTTTTCAGTTACAAAAAAATCTTAATTTTAATGTAGTAAAATTTATTATTTTTATCTTTTATTGTTAGTACTTTTGTTTCTTGCTTAATAAGTCATTTCCTGCTCGACTGTCATAATTTTCTGTATTTTCTTCAAATACTGTTAAAGTTTTGGCTTTTACATGTAGGGCTTTAATACATCTGGAATTCATGTTTGGATATCGTGTGAGGTAGGGATCTGATTTCAGTTTTTTCAGTGTGGATAACCTATTGCTCCAGGAACATCTCCTAAAAAATCATTCCTTCCCCACAGATCGCACTGCCACATCTATCAGGTTTCAATATATTTGTAGGTTATATATATATAGGTTAATTTGTTTCATTGGTCAGTTTGTTTATCTTTGTGTCAATGCTATGTGATCTTTTTTAGTACAGTTTTCAAATAAATCTTTATCTCTAGTTGATCACATCTCTTAGCCCAGTTTTTTTAAAAAGTATCCTGGCTATTTGTCCTTTTTAGAATCAATTAGTTAAGTTCCATTGAAAAAACCTTTGGAGATACAGTAACATTGAATCAACTTGGCAAGATCAATTTGGCAAAAACTGACATCATTATAATAGTCATCCTCATTATTTTGAACATGGTACGTCCCTCCATTTATTTGGTTCTTTATTTTTGAATGATGGCCCCCCAAAGATATGTCCATGTATTAACCCCTTGAACCTGTGAATGTGACCTTATTTGAAAAAAAAAAAAAAAAGGGTCTTTGCAGATATAAAGATCTCAAGATGCTACCATCCAAGTGGACCTTAACTCTAATAGCAAGTGTCATAAGATACAGAAGAGAAGACAAGACACAGAAGACAGGCCTTGTGAAGGTAGAGGCAGAAATAAGATTTATGCAGCCACAAGCCAAGGAACACCTGGAGCTACCAAAAGCTGGAAAAGGCAAGGAAGGATTCTCCCCTAAAGCTTTCAAAAGGACTGCAGCCCTGCCAACATCTTGATTTTGGATTTTTGTCATAAAGAACTGTGAGAGAATAAATTTCTGTTGTTTTAATCTACCAATTTGTGGTAATTTGATACGGCTGTCCTAGTACAGCCACATACTTTCAATAAAGTTTTATAATTTCTTCAGAATGACCTTGCATATCTTTTTTTAATTGAATTATAGTTTATAATATATTAGTTTCAGATATATAACATAGTGATTCAATATTTTTATAGATTATACTTCATTTAAAGTTATTATAAAATAATGGCTATATTTCCCTGTGCTATATAATATATTCTTGTAGCTTATTTATTTTATGTATAGTAGTTTGTTCTCTTTTTTCTTTTTTAATTTTTATTGGAGTATGGTTGATTTACAATGCTGTGTTAGTTTCAGGTGTACAGCAAAGTGAATCAGTTATACCTATACATATATCCACTCTGGTTTTTTTTAGATTCTTTTCCCATATAGGCCATTACAGAGTATTGAGTAGAGTTCCCTATACTTTACAGCAGGTCCTTATTAGTTATCTATTTTATATATAGTAATGAGTATATGTCAGTTCTAATCTCCCAGCTTATCCCTTCCCCCACATTATCCCCTGGTAACCCTAAGTTTGTTTCCTACATCCGTGACTCTACTTCTGTTTTGTAAATAAGTTTATTTGTACCCTTTTATTTAGATTCCACATATAAACGATATCAGACATTTGTCTTTCTGTCTGACTTACTTCACTCAATATGACAACCTCTAGGTCCATCCATGTTGCTACAAATGGCATTATTTTGTTCTTTTTTATGGCTGAGTAATATTCCATTGTATACATGTACTTTTGTTGTACTTATTCCCAAATTCCTCCAATTGCTATTGGAAATGGCATCTTTTATTTAGAATTTATGTTTGTTAGTGGTTTATTGATGATATTCAGTAAAGAAGTTAATATTGGAACATTGATCTTATACCCAGAAACTCTGCTAAAATCTTTTTTTAAAATAAACATGTGTCAACATTTTATTATAATCTTGCATGCATGCAAGAAAAAAATGCTCTTTTTAGGTCAATTAAAATATCTATTTCTAGCAGGGAAATTTTCTAGGAAAAGAGAATGGATTAGATACAGAAAGGAAGAATAAGTCTGGTTGTAAGTCAGTAGATCCCTGACTGAGAGTCAGCTGATAGTCAACTGTATGGGTCAATAGTTAACCAGAACAACTCTTCATTTCATCAAAATTCATTAGAAACTGTCATAACTATTTATTAGACGTGCTAATTTTTCCCAGAAGGAGGGTGTGAATTACATACAGTCTATGAAAGGATTATGTCCCAGACCATTTTTTCTTCTATGCTAGAACTGTCACTTCACCAAGCAGATCTTCCAACTGCTACTTTCTCTCCTCTCCAATTTGTTCTCCAACATGCAGCCCTATTTTTAAAGCACAATTCTTAATCTAATCAAGCTATTCCTAATTGCTAGCAAAATCCCATTGTTTTCAGATAGAAGCCAAAATCCTTAAATGGCCCATAAGGCCTTCTCTCTTAAATCCCACCTCTCATCACTCTTGCCCTAGTGCTCTGGGCTACAACCACACTGGCTTTCTCTCAGCTTTTAAGAACCAGAGTCCTCTCTTGCCTTGCCAAGCATTTCTATAAGCTATTTCCTCTGCCTGTAACCTTCTCTTCCCTTACCTCTCTCCTAGCCAACTCCTCTCCACATCCTTCACAGCTCAGCTTAAACCACTTCCTCAGAGTCTTCCCTGATCCCCCAGTATAAATAATAAATTACAATACCCCCCCTTTATTGTTTCTTGTAACTCCCAGTATCTCTCCCTGCCAACACTCAGGGATTTTTTTCCCATTAATTTTAAAATTTATATCCACTAAAATTCAAAAATGCATAGTCTTGTAACTACAACCACAAACAAGTACAGAACAGTTTGATCACCCCCCAAAATTTCTTCTTGCTATCTTTCTGTAGTCAGTCCCTCCCCTCCAACTCAATCCCTGGCAACCACTATAGTCTTGCCTTTTCCAGATGCCACTTAAATGGTATCAAAGAATATGCAGCCTTATAGGTATGATTTCTTTCATTCAGAATAATGCAACCGAGATCTATTTATGTTGTTTGTATATCAGTAGTTCATTACTTTTTATTGTTGAGTAGTATTCCATTGCATGGAGGTACTGCAGTTTGCTTACCCATTCACCAATTGAAGGACACCTGGATTGCTTCCATTGTGAGGGAACTATGAGTAAAACTGTCATAAACATTCATGTACAGGTTTTTGTGTGAACATACATTTTCATTCTCTTGGGTAAATATGTAGGAGTGAGATTGCTAGGTCATATGCTAAGTGTATGTTTATTATTATAAAAAACTGCCAAACTGTTTTTCCAAGACACTGCCAATTTGTATTCCCACAAAGAATGAGAATTCCAGGTGATCTGTATCCTAGCCATTACTTGGTATTGTTGGGTTTCTTTTTATTTTATTTTAGCCATTCTATAGTATATACTGGTATCTAATTATGATTTTTTTCTTTCATAATTGAGATTTTATTGGTTGTTTTGAGGATCAGTACACAGACATTTCAATTTGTACACAATTCTCAACATACGTACCAAAAACCTAAAAAATCATGTAGTTGTGATTCTTTTCTGAACAGTTATTCCAGTGACTTTCCAGCTTAAAATGTGGGGGCAAATTTTCCTTCACAGGATATCAAGTACCAATATCTTCAAATATTGATATGCTGTTACATCGTAAGTCCCACTAATTCACAATTTAATATCACATACACTACATACTCAAATTGTCAATCGTTCACAGCACATTAACAGTTACTAGAAGAACTGGACTACCACAACCAAAGATGTTACAGAGTGCACAAAATTCTGCCCAGGAGAGCTAAGATCAAGGGGTGCGTGGTTTGCTATAGGAAACTATTCTACCAAAAACAACATGGGAAGAGAAGTAATTTAAAGTGTTTAAGACATTAAATGCACAACTGACTCCAAACTGCCATTTAGTATGCTTTGTATTATAGGATATAAAAGCTACCCTCCATCTGTGGAATGTTAACCTGACACCCAAGACAATCAAAGCTTCCCATATTCAATATCCCACTATTTTCTGGTTGTACCAAAAAATAAACAACCAGCAAATGATTTCACCTCTTAAAAAAAAGCAATGTTCCATGTGCACTTGAAAGAAATCCAGGTCTATATCCTTGCTGATTTTCTATTTGTTCTAGGATTACCAGGAGGCTATACCTCTTGGTGTTATTGTTTTAGTAGTTGCTGTCATGATTATAATATACAAACCTTTCTTGATCTACTTAGAGCTAATATTTCGCCACCTCAAATAAAATGTAAAAGCCTTCCAACCTTATGGAACCCTTCACTCTTCCTCCTTTGTATTATAGTCACCATTTGTACTATGTTGAAAACTCTACCGGACAACGTTAAATACTTTTTGCTCAACTGTCGCATGTATTTAAAGAACTTAAGCGGGGGGGCTTCCCTGGTGGCACAGTGGTTGAGAGTCCGCCTGCCGATGCAGGGGACATGGGTTCGTGCCCCGGTCCAGGAAGATCCCACATGTCACGGAGCGGCTGCGCCCGTGAGCCATGGCCGCTGAGCCTGCGCATCTGGAGCCTGCGCTCCACGACGGGAGAGGCCACAACAGTGAGAGGCCCGCGTACCGCAAAAAAAAAAAAAAAGAACTTAAGGGGGGAAAGCAGGGAAAGGGGTGGTAGTGGGATGAACTGGGAGATTGGGATTGACATATATACAACAATATGTATAAAATAGATAACTAGTAAGAACCTGCTGTATAAAAAATAAAAAAAATTTTTAAAAGAACTTAAGAAAAGAAAAATAGTCGATACTGTTTACGCAGATATTCGCTATTTCTGTTGTTCTTCCTTTAATCTTGATGTTCTAAGTTTCTCCCAGGTATCATTTCCCCTCCAGTCTGAAGAACTCAGAATTTCAGAATTTCTTCTAGAATAAGTATCCTGGTGACAATTCTCTTGCTTTTTCTTCACCTGAGAACGTCTTCATTTTGCCTACATTCCTAAAAGACATTTCCTTTTGCTGGATGTAGAATTCAGGGTTGACAATTCTTTTCTCTTAGTACTTTAATTATATCGTTCCACTATCTTCTGGCCTTTTGTGTTTTTCTGATAAGAAATCCACAGTCAGTCGAATAATTGTTTAATTTTTGCATTCTAATTTTTCTTGAATAATTTTATTAGGAGTTTGTCAGTTTTATTAGTACTTTTAGTTGTTCTTTTTAAGAGCTTTTTAAATTGAAGTATAGTTGATTTTACTATGTTTCAGGTGTATTCTTTCAGATTCTTTTCCATTACAGGTTATTACAAAATATTGAATATAGTTCCCTGTGCCATAGAGATCCTTGTTGTTTATTTATTTTACATATAGGTCCTATTTGATATATTGTACCTATTTGATATATAGTAGTGTGTATCTATTAATCCCAACTTCCTAATTTATCGCTCCTCCCTTTCTCCTTTGGCAACCATGTTTGTTTTCTATGCGAGTCTGTTTCTGTTTGTAGATAGGTTCATTTGTATCATATTTTAGATTCCACACATAAGTGATATCATATGATATTTGTCTTTGTCTGACTTACTTCACTTAGTATGATAACCTCTAGGTCCATCCATGTTGCTGGAAACGGCATTATTTCATTATATTTTATGGCTGAATAATATTCCATTGTATATATACAGTACACCACATCTTCTTTACCCATTCATCTGTTGATGGACATTTAGATTGCTTCCATGTCTTGGCTATTGTAAATAATGCTGCTATGAACATTAGGAGGCATGTATCTTTTTGAATTAGAGTTTTCTCCAGATATATGCCCAGGAGTGGGATTGCAGGATCATACAACTAAACTAAAAAACTCCATTTTTAGTTTTTTAAGGAACCTCCATACTGTACTGTTCTCCATACTGGCTGCACCAATTTACATTCCCACCAACAGTGTAGGAGGGTTTCCTTTTCTCCACACCCTCTCCAGCATTTGTTATTTGTAGACTTTTTGATGATGGCCATTCTGACTGGTGTGGCTGGACTACTTCACTCTGTATGACAGACTCTAGGTCCATCCACCTCACTACAAATAACTCAATTTCATTTCTTTTTATGGCTGAGTAATATTCCACTGTATATATGTGCCACATCTTTATCCATTCATCTGTTGATGGACACTTAGGTTGCTTCTATGTCCTGGCTATTGTAAATAGAGCGGCAATGAACATTGTGGTACATGACTTTTTTTGAATTATGGTTTTCTCAGGGTGTATGACCAGTAGTGGGATTGCTGGGTCGTATGGTAGTTCTATTTTTAGTTTTTTAAGGAACCTCCATACTGTTCTCCATAGTGGCTGTATCAACTTACATTCCCACCAACAATGCAAGAGGGTTCCCTTTTCTCCACACCCTCTCCAGCATTTATTGTTTGTAGATTTTTTGATGATGGCCATTCTGACTGGTATGAGGTGATACCTCATTGTAGTTTTGATTTGCATTTCTCTAATGATTAGTGATGTGGACCATCCTTTCATGTGTTTGTTGGCAATCTCTATATCTTCTTTGAGAAATGTCTATTTAGGTCTTCTGCCCAATTTTGAATTAGGTTGTTTGTTCTTTTGATACTGAGCTGCTTGTAAATTTTGGAGATTAATCCTTTGTCAGTTGCTTCATTTGCAAATATTTTCTCCCATTCTGAGGGTTGTCTATTTGTCTTGTTTATGTTTTCCTTTGCTGTGCAAAAGCTTTAAGTTTTATTAGGTCCCATTTGTTTATTTTTTTTTTATTTACATTTCTCTAGGAGGTGGGTCAAAAAGGATCTTGCTGTGATTTATGTCATAGAGTGTTCTGCCTATGTTTTCCTCTAAGAGTTTTATAGTGTCTGGCCTTACATTTAAGTCTTTAATCCATTTTGAGTTTATTTTTGTGTATGGTGTTAGGGAGTGTTCTAATTTCATTCTGTTACATGTAGCTGTCCAGTTTTCCCAGCACCACTTATTGAAGAGGCTGTCTTTTCTCCACTGTATATTCTTGTCTCAGGCCACTTTTAACATCTTACTTTTGTAATATGAACCCGAAAAATCATGACCTTTAACAAATTATCAACAATTAACTTTTGAAAATTGGTTTTCATATATTCTATTATCTCCTTTTGTAACTTTACTGTCTTTTATGCCTTCTTACTTATCCTCTCTATCACTTAATCCCTCTGTCACATTTTTCATACCTTTGTATTTCTAGGCAGAATTCTATGTTACTTCTTTAGATTTATTTTCCATTTCACTAATTGTTTCTTAAGCTTGAATTGTCTTCTCTTGAACCCTTCCACTATGTTTTAAATTTTATATATTTCCTCACCTAGAGGGTAAGCTGTATGAGGTCAAATATTTTTGTTTATTTTGTTCACGTCAGTAAACCCTACCACTAGTGTCTCTTACATGACACTAAATATTTAATTAAAGAGTGTATGTTTTATTCCTGGAAATTCAATTTGCTTTTTTTCCAATCTATTTGCTCAATTTGGTAGTCTTTTATTTCTTTGTCAGATTTTATTTCCTCCTTTTATTTTGTTAAGCAATAACATACTTTTCTGTATTCTGCATCCAGTAATTCCAGATTTGAATATCTTACAATTCTAATTCTGCTTATTGGTTCTGCTACCTTTGTTCAAAGTAGCTTGTTTTCTCATGTGTTTTAAATTTGCTTGAACTTTGTGGGAATTCTCTGAGGCCTAAAACAAAGAAAAAGTCCTCTAAGGAGAATTTGTGCTGATTTTGCTCTGTGCCTGAGGACACCAGTATCTACTTTAAACTACAATCTTTAGCCTGTAGTTCTTAGGACCACGAAAATAATATAAATTCAGCCAAATATGAAAGAGATTGTTAGGAGGAGACAGTTCTTTTCTTTAATCTCCATTCAGTACCATGCCCAATATTGCTGTCTGCTTCTGAGACAGGAGCTTTCCTTTTCTAGTTCATCCTTTACCTAAGGGCATAGCTCTTTCTATGTCCTGGATTTATATAAGGTGGTTTCCAATAAAATCTATGTCCTGCACTGACCCAAGACTTTGTCTCCAATATCCCTTGTGTTCCAAGCCTCTAGGCCACCCATATCCAGTGGCTTCAATATATGCAAAGGATTCAGGGTTCATTTATTGTCTTAGTCTGCACAGGCTGCCATAACAAAACATTACAGATTGAGTGGCTTAAACAACAATTTATTTTCTCACAGTTCTAGAGGCTAAAAGTCCAAGATCAATGTTCTAGCAGATTTGATTTCTGCTGAGGACCCTTTTCCTGGATTGCAGACGGCCACCTTCTCCCTGTGTCTTCACACTGAGGAAGGAGGTGGAAGCTGGAGGTCTCCAATGTCTTTTTACAAAGACACTAATCCTCTCAGATCAGGGTAGCATGCTTATGACCTCATTTAACCTTAATTACTTCCTCAAAGGCCTCACCTCCAAATATACCCACATTGGGAGCTAAGCCTCCAAATTCAATATGAATTTTGGGAGGACACAAATATTCAGTCCACAACATTTACCTCCAGGTTCTCCTGTTCTTCTTTATTCCTAACCTTGGAGAATTTTCATTAGTTTCTTAAAGGGCTCATTTGATTATTTCAAAAGAGTTTTTTTTTATTGTTGTTGAGTATTTTTAGATGTCACGCAGCAGGCATGAGTTTTAGAATCTCTAGCTTTCCACATTGCCAGAAAAAGACCTCTCTTCTCTATGTATAATCTTGCAGTAGGCAGTTCTAGCCAATTTCATATATATGCTTCAAATAACACATCTAATTTATATTTCCAGCCCTAACTTCTCTCCTGAGCTTGAGATTCATTGCCAGCTGCTACTTTAAATCTTTACTTGGAAGTTTATAGGATATTTAAAACTTAATGTATCCCAATCAGAACTCATAGTTTTCCTCTCAAATCTGCTCTTCCCCTTATTTCCTTATCTCGGTAAATATGAAACACTGAATTGCTCAAGCCAAAATACCGAGACATCAACTTTAATTCCTCATTTTTCCTTTCTTCCCACATAAATTGAAGTACAAGTCCTGCCTTCCCTATTTTCAACATAGACCCTCAATCTGTCTCCTTTGCTCCACCTTCTTTTCTACCACCTCTGTCCAAGCCACCATGATGTCTCATTTGGGTACTGCTATCACCTCCTAAGCAAGCACCCTGCTTCTACACTCAACCTCCTAAAACCAGGCTCCACAAAACATTTAAAGTGATCCTTTCAAAATGCAAATCACATCACATCTCAATAATTTAAAATTCTCTGTTTATTTCCCATTACAATTACAATACAGGTCTAACCTTCTTCTTGACACCTTATGAGGTCCTAAAAGTTCCAACAATTGCCCAGCTCTCAGCTCACCAAGTACATGCTCCCCTGCATTCACCACACTAAGAGCACTCTGGATCTCCTTCTTGTTTCTCAAATTACTTAGTTCATTCCCACCTCAGGGTCCTTACACCTACTGTTCACTCTGCAGGAACATACTTCCCTATGATCACTGCTTCATTGAGTTTTCAGCTCAAATGTCATATCCTCAAAAAAGACCTTCTCTAACCCCTCCTAAATAGTCCTCATTTGCTTCTCCAGATATCCTGTCTACTCTTCTCCATTCTCACCTGTCCCTCAGAAAGCTGACCTTCGTAGAATACATCAACCAGGCCTCTTTGCTCTCTCTTTCTATTGGGTTTTGCCAATGGGAAGCAATGGCGGGAAACAGAAGGGCAGAAGGAAAGAAAGATCTGGGTATTTCCCTGATTCTCCCCATGCTGAGTTGTTGGTTGGTGGTGGTGGCCATTTTTTTTTACCTAAGTTCTATAGCTATCACTTCCCATGAGTTTCCACTAATGGCTCCTTCCCTTCATCCCTTCAGGCTCAGGAGTTATAGTCACTTCCTATTTTGGGGTCTGGGGTGTTTCATCATCCATTGCTGGTTTTCCTTCATTAAAATTCCTTTTACCTTGAGTGTGCCATCCATTTCCTGATGTAATAGTCGGATAGGGTTGCCATAACAAAGTACCACAAACTGGGTGGCTTACACAACAGAAAGTTATTATTCATAAACTGTTATATCACAGTTCTGGAAGCTAGATGTCCAAGACCAAGGTGTGGATGGGGTTGGCTCCTTCTGAGAGCTGTGAGGGAGAATCTGTCCTATGCCTCTCCCCTAGCTAATGATGGTTTGCTGGCAATCGTTGGCATTCCTTGGCTTATAAAATCATCATCCCAATCTTGCCTTCATCTTCACATGATGTTCTCCCTGTGTGTCTCTGTGTCCAAATTTCTCCTTCATGTCGTATTGAATTAGGAATTACTCTAATGATGTGATTTAACTAATTACATCTACAATGACCCTATTGCCAAATAAGGTCACATTCTGAGGTACAGGGGTAGGATTTCTTAGAAATTTTGGAAGAAAACAATTCAACCCATAACACTTGATGGGACTCTGATAGATAGTTCTTATCTGTCATCATTCTCTATCACATTTCCCTATTTTATTTTCTTATAGTATTTATCATTATTTGATATTATTTAATTTGTTTATATGTATGTACATTTACTTTCTGATTTTCTCTCTCTCTCAACAGAATACAAGCTGCATGAGGGCAAGCTACTGTTTATCTTTTTTTTTCTTTTGCTTTAACTATTCAGTATCTGATGCATAGTAGGAGATCAATAAGTAATTACTGAATAAAGGAATAAATGGCAATATCTAAAGTTTGGTTTAGAATCTTAAACTGCTATAAATTCTAGTTATTATTGCATATAAATTATAACATTCATTTACTACTGTAACATCTCTGTCACCCATACAGGAAGTTCAGACTCTATTTGTATTTTAGGAAGCAACCTCATGAAGCATGAGGACGCTTGGTTGTTTTTTGTCCCAGATCTTCATTTACTCAATGTGTCATGTTAAGGAAATCTTGTAATCTCTCTGAATTTCCCCAAATGGGAATAAAAATGTTTCTGTCCCTAAGCAGGTTGTTGGTAATGTTTTCTAGCTTCAAAGTAATATAATTCCACATTAGTCCTTAGCAGAGATTAGGATGACAATGGCTCCACAGGTAAATCATCTTCACAAGTATTAGAGCACTTTTTAACCCTGATTTTACCCTCCTGGGCATAATGTAAAATCATGCACCTTCACATTTCTCTTCATCACAAAATCTACCAGAAAACAGAGGAGAGCACCTTAAATGTGACTCACTAGTGGTACTCTGCAGTGTCTGTATCTATGTGTCCATGGTGACAGGTACCAGCCCCCTTATATGCATATACACTCCTCTTACTATGGTGAGAAATCAAGGTTCATAGAATACAAAGTGTCCTTTCCTGCTACTAAGGAGGTTTTACCTAAGTTGTAGTTTTAGAGTTCCTCCTTCTGCTCTCTACATGGAGGACTAAAATGGAGTTACCAAGTTTTTGAACCAGTAGAACCACAGAACACTATAATCTATCCCCTAGTTACAGAGATGAGGAGATCAAGGCTCAGGACGATGAAGTGAATTATTTAAGGTCATTAAGTGTCTTTGTATTACCACAGAGGTGACCATCCAGGGAGGCAGACAATCCTGTCCTGATTTGCCTGGATAGAGCTCTCCCAAGGTGCTCCAGCCTATCCAACCTTAAAAACTCTGGACTTGGAGCTAGCTTGGATTCTAGGATTTCATTCAGAATGTTGCATCCTAGAGACCAGCTACTTCTTCCTTCTTACTGCCAGGGGAGAACTACCTTATGAGACAGAAAAACAACCCCTAGAAAAAATCAGTTTGCTCATCTCCTCAAGCCTTAACCAGCATCTTGGACCTCAGTCTACAGCAGCCCAAGAAGAGTCCATGCAACCACATTGCTCATCCTTGTCACTCAATGTCCCTTATCCTTCTCACAACCTCTTACCGCCATACTACTCTGAGATTCTTTACTTCCACCAAAGATATCTCATTCATTTGTCAAACATTTATCAAACACCCATTATGTCCCAGGCATCCTACTAGAAGCTGGAGATAACAAGTTGGCATTTCTTCACTCAAGGAGATAACAATCTAGTGAGAGAGAATATAAAGAGATAATTCTTTTAAAGGGTGTTAAGTGGAGTGCTATAGTAGAGAGAGTTAGGACTAAGGTATTCCTTGACTCAAGACCATTAGCATTAAGATAGTGAACACTTAATTCTTAGCATTTCTCTCATTCATTTCCCCTTTTTCATCCCTCCTGCTTCTGCCCTGGTTCCAGGTTTTATCATCTCTTGACAGAGCTAATACAACACTTTCCTAACTTTCTCTCTGCTTCCAGTTTCACCTTTGCCAACTTAACTTTCGCTTTTCTACCAGAATGATTTAGAAAAAAAATTGAAATCAATATGTCTGGAGTACAGTAGAAACTGAATAATGTCACTCCCTTTACACAATTCAGTAAAAACCTAATTCATACAGAAGTGCTTGCAAAACATTCCCACTGATTTATCCCTAATGAAGAGGGTAATGAAAACATATAATCCCTGAAGGTATTATTCAGTAAAATGTACAAATCTAAGATGTACAGCTCAGTACCATTTTACATTTGCATAAACACATGTCTACCACCCAGATCAAATACAGAACATTTTCATTTCACCCTAGAAAGTTTTCTCAAGCCCCTTCTCAAGTCCATCCTCCTTTCCAGAGTTAACCACTATTCCATCTTCAATCACTATAGACTCATGTTGCCTGTTCTTGAATTTCATATGTTTAATGAAATTATACAGTATGTACTGCTATTGATTTGAGTATCATTATTTTGTATCCAGTCACCTTTCTTAGGGCATCTAGATGGAAACTTTTAACCCGAAACTCCAAGACCCCCAGTGGCTACTTTCAGGGCCCCACTTTCCATATTGATTGCTTTCACCAAAATCTATTTCCTGCAGATATCAATTAGAGACTCAAAAAAAAATCTCATTAAAGGAAAGGAGATATAGATAATATATATCAAGGAAAATATCCTCACCTAAGAGTTTATATTTGTGTAAACATATGTTTACAGATTGACTAATCAGATAATGTCACCTTGATTTAAGGAAATACTTTTCTAATAGTGGCTCATCAGGGCCAAATACAAACTTACAAGGAAGGTATGTGAGCAAAAGGAAAACATCCAGAGGGGACTGAAGAAAATTGGCATTAACTGAGAGCTTATTATAGCCTAGGCACAGTGCAAGCTAAGCACTGGGAATTGAAAAATGAATATGCCAAGGTGGGAATGTAAGTTGCTGTAGCCATTATGGAAAACAGTATGGCGAGTCCCCAGTTGCCATATGACCCTGCAATCCCACTCCTGGGCACATATCCAGACAAAACTATAATTCAAAAAGACACATGCACCCCTATGTTCATAGCAGCACTGTAGCCAAGACATGGAAACAACCTAAATGTCTATCGACATATGAATGGATAAAGAAGATGTGGTACTTATATACAATGGAATACTACTCAGCCATAAAAAAGAATGAAATAATGCCACTTGCGGCAACATGGATGGACTTAGAGATTACGATACTAAATGAAGTAAGTCAGAAAGAGAAAGACAAATACCATATGATATCACTTATATGTGGAATCTAAAATATGACACAAATGAACCTATCTACAAACAGAAACAGACTCTCAGACATAGAGAACAGACTTGTGGTTGCCAAGGGGGAGAAAGGGTAAAGGAGAGATGGATTGGGAGTTTGGGGTTAGCAGGTGCAAATTATTACATATAGAATGGAACCATATTGGAAAAGAATTTTTAAAAGACTGTATATATATATGTATAACTGAATCACTTTGCTGTACAGCAGAAATTAACGCAACATTTTAAATCAACTATACTTCAATTAAAAAAAATTTTTAATGAATATGCCACACTATAGCTCTACATTGGTGTTACTTTTCTAGAAAACAATTTACTAATGTGTATCAAAACCCTTATAAAAGGTTTATATCTTTGTTCCTGTAATTCCATTTCTACAAATTTATCCTAAAAATATATTCAGATACAACTACAATATGAGAGATACACAAACATGTGGGAATTATTAAATAAGCTACAGTAAGTCCATTGACTTACTATGCTGGATATTACAGAATCTTTAAAATATATTCTTAAGGAATATTTAATAATGTAATAAATACTCAAAACATCAAATTTTTTTTTAAAACAAGCTACAAATCTGTAATATATACGGTGTAATACAAAGTATTTATATATATGGTGTAATACAAAGTATTTCTTGTGTGTGTATGTATGTATGTATGAGTAAATGTAATAATAGTGCATATGTACTAATACACACACGTACTAATACACTAATGTATATATGAGTAAATGTACTAATAGTATGTATGTACTAAAACACATATGTACCTGTACATACACACGTTAATTTACATTTCCTGACACTGTGACTAAAAGTACATATTTCAGAATACCTTTTGTCAAGAATAACTTTTTCATCTTTGTCAACTTGATAGGCTAAAATATAATGTTTTTTTAATTTAGATTTTTAGATAATAACAAACATTATATTGCAAATCTTTGATTCAGTATTAATGAGGGTATGAGGGAAAAAAGTACTCATACTCTGCTGGTGGTAGGAAGATTGATAGCTACTTTCAAGGGCAATTATATAGGATCTATTAAAATATAACAGAAATATACCCTGTGACAAGCAATTCCACTTTTCAGAATCTGTCTTCTAAAAACTACTTGCATATGTGCCCAAGGACATATATACACATTGTAACATTGTTTGTCATTAAAACAAAACAAAACAAGAAGAGCCTATGTGCTCATCAACCAGGGAAAGGCTAAATGAACATGGTATATCCATACCAAAAATATTATATAGCAATGAAAAACAATGAAGTAGTTTTAAAGACTGACCTAGAAAAATTTTAAACATATTTTTGAGTGAAATACAAAACATATTTTTGAGTGAAAAATAATATGTAGCATATGATACTATGTTTACAAAAATGAAACAAAAAGCAATATTACACATATTCCCAAATTACAAATGTACTATGAAAATACACAGAATAAAAAGGACACCCAACATATTTAATATGGTTACATTTCGGACAGACACTCAGTTTGGTGGGAACACGGTCAAAAGAGATTTCGACAGTCTTCATATTTTAATCTGTTTCAGAAAGAATATATTAATTTGTAATTACATATTAATTTAAAAATAAACATTTTTAAAAATCAAATTGCACCACTCCAGCCACCCCCATAGGGAGCGATAGGCGCTACTTTCAGTGGGCCCAGCTTCTCGCGCCTACGGAGCCACACATCGTGCATATGCCTCCATTCTTCACTGGCTATTGGTCAGAGACCTGCATTCCTTGACACACAGACTCCTCCACAGCCTGCTTGAACAGCCTTGTTTCATGGCATTTGGTTTCCCACAGAAGAAGTGATTCAGGAGGGAGAGAAATGTAAGCAGGTTTCTGGATCTCTCTGTCAGAGCTACTGCTCAAAGCCCTCCTGGAAGATATGAGGTCCACAGCAGGTAGAGTGCAAACAAAGAAGCTTCTCACTGTTCCCAGAATCACCGCATCTGAACACACAGCACACGATCCACAACAGCCTGAGAACTTCCAGCGCGGCAAGCACGGCAGTGGCATCAGCGGCCAATGGAAGAATACAGAGCAGGGTCTTGGTGCTCCGGCCGGATGTGAGGCCTGTGCCTCTGAGGTGGGAGAGCCGAGTTCAGGACACTGGTCCACCAGAGACCTCATGGCTCCATGTAATATCAAATGGTGAAAGCTCTCCCAGAGATCTCAATCTCAACGCTAAGACCCAGCTCCACTCAACGACCAGCAAGCTACAGTGCTGGACACCCTATCCCAAACAACTAGCAAGACAGAAACAGAACCCCACCTATTAGCAGAGAGGATGTCTAAAAAAAAAAAAATATATATATATATATATAAGGTCATAGACACCCCAAAACACACCACCGGACGTGGTCCTGCCCACCAGAAAGACAAGATCCAGCCTCATCCACCAGAACACAGGCACCAGTCCCCTCCACCAGGAAGCCTACACAACCCACTGAACCAACCTTAGCCACTGCAGCAGACACCAAAAACAATGGGACTAAAAACCTGCATCCTACAAAAAGGAGACCCCAAACACAGTAAGTTAAGCAAAATGAGAAGTCAGAGAAACACACAGCAGATGAAGGAGCAAGGTAAAAACCCACCAGACCAAACAAATGAAGAGGAAATAGGCAGTCCACCTAAAAAAGAATTCAGAGTAATGATAGTAAAGATGATCCAAAATCTTGGAAATAAAATGGAGAAAATACAAGAAACATTTTAAAAAGACCTAGAAGAACTAAAGAGCAACAAACAATGATGAACAACACAATAAATGAAATTAAAAATGCTCTAGAAGGAATCAATGGCAGAATAACAAGCAGGAGAACAGATAGGTAACCTGGAAGATAAAATAGTGGGAATAACTACCACAGAGCAGAACAAAGAGAAAAGAATGAAAAAAATTGAGGACATTATCAGAGACCTCTGGGACAACATTAAATGCAACAAAATTCGAATTATACGGGTCCCAGAAGAAGAAGAGAAAAAGAAAGGGACTGAGAAAATATTTGAAGAGATTATAGTTGAAAACTTCCCTAATATGGGAAGGGAAATAGTCAATCAAGTCCAGGAAGCACAGAAAGTCCCATACAGGATAAATCCAAGGAGAAACATGCCAAGACACATATTAATCAACCTATCAAAAATTAAATACAAAGAACAAATATTAAAAGCAGCAAGGGAAAAACAACAAATAACACACAAGGGAATCCCCATAAAGTTAACAGCTGACCTTTCAACAAAACTCTGCAAGCCAGAAGGGAGTGGCAAGACATATTTAAAGCGATGAAAGGGAAAAACCTACAACCAAGATTACTCTACCCAGCAAGGATCTCATTCAGATTCGACAGAGAAATTAAAACCTTTACAGACAAGCAAAAGCTACGAGAATTCAACACCACCAAACCAGCTTTACAACAAATGCTAAAGGAACTTCTCTAGGCAGAAAACACAAGAGAAGTAAAAGACCTACAATAACAAACCCAAAACAATTAAGAAAATGGTAATAGGAACATACATATCAATAATTACTTTAAGTGTAAATGGATTAAATGCTCCCACCAGAAGACACAGACTGGCTGAATGGATACGAAAACAAGACCCGTAAATATGCTGTCTACAGAGACCCACTTCAGACCTACAACACATACACACTGAAAGTGAGGGGATAGAAAAAGATATTCCATGTAGATGGAAATCAAAAGAAAGCTGAAGTAGCAATTCTCATATCAGAGAAAATAGACTTTAAAATAAAGACTATTACAAGAGACAAAGAAGGACACTATATAATGATCAAGGGACCATTCCAAGAAGAAGATATAGCAATTGTAAATATTTATGCACCCAATACAGGGGCACCTAAATACATAAGGCAAATGCTAACAGCCATAAAAGGGGAAATGGACAGTAACACTATCATAGTAGGGGACTTTAACACCCCACTTTCACCAATGGACAGATCATCCAAAATGAAAATAAATAAGGAAACACAAGCTTTAAATGATACATTAAACAAGATGGACTTAATTGATATTTATAGGACATTCCATCCAAAAACAACAGAATACACTTTCTTCTCAAGTGCTTATGGAACATTCTCCAGGAGAGATCATATCTTGGGTCACAAATCAAGCCTTGGTAAATTTAAGAAAATTGAAATAGTAACAGGTATCTTTTCCAACCTCATAACATTATGAGATTAGATAGCAATTACAGGAAAAAATCTGTAAAAAATACAAACACATGGGGGCTAAACAATACACTACTAAATAACCAAGAGATCACTGAGGAAATCAAAGAGGAAATCAAAAAACACCTAGAGGGCTTCCCTGGTGGCACAGTGTTTGCAAGTCCGCCTGCCGATGCAGGGGACGCGGGTTCGTGCCCCGGTCCGGGAGGATCCCACATGCCGCGGAGCGGCTGGGCCCGTGAGCCATGGCCGCTGAGCCTGCGCGTCCGGAGCCTGTGCTCCGCAACGGGAGAGGCCACAGCAGTGAGAGGCCCGCGTACCAGAAAAAAAAAAAAAAAAAACACCTAGAAACAAATGACAATGAAAACACGACGACCCAAAACCTATGGGATGCAGCAAAAGCAGTTCTAAGTGGGAAGTTTACAGCAATACAATCCTACCTCAAGAAACAAGAAGCATCTCAAATAAACAACCTAACCTTACACCTAAAGCAATTAGAGAAAGAAGAACAAAAAAAACCCCAAAGTTAGCAGAAGGAAAGAGATCATAAAGATCAGATCAGATATAAATGAAAAAGAAAAGAAGCAAACAATAGCAAAGCTCAATAAAACTAAAAGCTTGTTCTTTGAGAAGATAAACAAAATCGATAAACCACTAGCCAGACTCATCAAGTAAAAAAGAGAGAAGACTCAAATCAATCCAATTACAGATGAAAAAGGAGAGGTAACAACTGACACTGCAGAAATACAAATGATCATGAGAGATCACTACAAGCAACTATATGCCAATAAAATGGACAACGTGGAAGAAATGGACAAATTCTTAGAATACCACAACCTTCTAAGACTGAACCAAGAAGAAATACAAAATATAAACAGACCAATCACAAGCACTGAAATTGAGACTGTGATTTTAAATCTTCCAACAAACAAAAGCCCAGGACCAGATGGCTTCCTTCACAGGCAAATTCTATCAAACATTTAGAGAAGAGCTAACACCTATCCTTCTCAAACTCTTCCAAAATACAGCAGAGGGAGGAACACTCCCAAACTCATTCTACGAGGCTGCCATCACCCTGATACCAAAACCAGACAAAGATGTCACAAAGAAAACTACAGACAAATATCACTGATGAACATAGATGCAAAAATTCTCAACGAAAAACTAGCAAACAGAAACCAACAACACATTAAAAGGATCATACACCATCATCAAGTGGGGTTTACCCCAGGAATGCAAGGATTCTTCAATATATGCAAATCAATCAATGTGATAAACCATATTAACAAATTGAAGGAGAAAAACCATATGATCATCTCAATAGATGCAGAGAAAGCTTTCAAAAAAATTCAACACCAATTTATGATAAAAACCCTCCAGAAAGGAGGCATAGAGGGAACTTACCTCAACATAATAAAGACCATATATGACAAACCCACAGCCAACATCATTCTCAATGGTGAAAAACTGCAACTACTTCCTCTAAGATCAGGAACAAGACAAGGCTGTCCAATCTCACCACTATTATTCAACATAGTTTTAGAAGTTTTAGCCACAGCAACCAGAGAAGAAAAAGAAATAAAAGGAATCCAAATCAGAAAAGAAGTAGTAAAGCTGTCACTGTTTGCAGATGACATACTATACACAGAGAATCCTAAAGATGCTACCAGAAAACTACTAGAGCTAATCAATGAATTTGGTAAAGTAACAGGATACAAAATTAATGCACAGAAATCTCTTGCATTCCTACACACTAATGATGAAAAATCGGAAAGAGAAATTAAGGAAACACTTCATTTACCACTGCAACAAAAATAATAAAATACCTAGGAATAAGCCTACCTAAGGAGACAAAAGACCTGTATGCAGAAAATTATAAGACACTGATGAAAGAAATTAAAGATGATACAAATAGATGGAGAGATATACCATGTTCTTGGATTGGAAGAATCATTATTGTGAAAATGACTATACTACCCAAAGCAATCTACAGATTCAGTGCAATCCCTATCGAACTATGAATGGCATTTTTCACAGAACTAGAACAAAAAATTTCACTATTTGTACGGAAACATAAAAGACTCCAAATAGCCCAAGCAATCTTGAGAAAGAAAAACAGAGCTGGAGGAATCAGGCTTCCAGACTTCAGACTACACTACAAAGCTACAGTAATCAAGACAATATGGTACTGGCACAAAAACAGAAATATAGATCAATGGAACAGGATGAAAAGCTCAGAGATAAACCCACACACATATGGCCACCTTATTTTTGATAAAGGAGGCAAGAATATACAATGGAGAAAAGACAGCCTCTTCAATAAATGGTGCTGGGAAAACTGGACAGCTACATGTAAAAGAATGAAATTAGAACACTCCCTAACACCATACACAAAAATAAACTCAAAATGGATATAAGACCTAAATGTAAGGCCAGACACTATAATACTCTTAGAGGAAAATGTAGGCAGAACACTCTATGACATAAATCACAGCAAGATCCTTTTTGACCCAACTCCTAGAGAAATGTAAATAAAAACAAAAATAAACAAATGGGACCTAATGAAACTTAAAAGCTTTTGCACAGCAAAGGAAAACATAAACAAGACGAAAAGACAACCCTCAGAATGGGAGATAATATTTACAAACGAAGCAACAGACAAGGGATTAATCTCTAAAATATACAAGCAGCTCATGCAGCTCAATATCAAAAACAACCCAATCCAAAAATGGGCAGAAGACCTAAACAGACATTTCTCCAAAGAAGATATACAGATTGCCAACAAACACATGAAAGGATGCTCCACATCACTAATCATTAGAGAAATGCAAATTAAAACTACAATGAGGTATCACCTCACACCAGTCAGAATGGCCATCATCAAAAAATCTACAAACAGTAAATGCTGGAGAGGGTGTGGAGAAAAGGGAACCCTCTTGCACTACTGCTGGGAATGTAAATTGATACAGCCACTATGGAGAACAGTATGGAGGTTCCTTAAAAAACTACAAATAGAACTACCATATGACCCAGCAATCCCACTACTGGGCATATACCCTGAGAAAACCATAATTCAAAGAGTCATGTACCACAATGTTCACTGCAGCTATATTTACAATAGCCAGGACTTGGAAGCGACCTAAGTGTCCATCAACAGATGGATGGATAAAGAAGATGTGGCACATATATACAATGGAATATTACTCAGCCATAGAAAGAAATGAAATTGAGTTATTTTTAGTGAGGTGGATGGACCTAGAGTCTGTCATACAGAGTGAAGTAAGTCAGAAAGAGAAAAACAAATACCATATGCTAAAACATATATATGGAATTAAAAAAAAATGGTTCTGAAGAACCTAGGGGCAGGACAGGAATAAAGACACAGATGTAGAGAATGGACTTGAGGACACGGGGAGTGGGAAGGGTAAGCTGGGACGAAGTGAGAGAGTGGCATGGACATATATACACTACCAAATGTAAAACAGATAGCTAGTGCGAAGTAGCCACATAGCACAGGGAGATCAGCTCCGTGCTTTGTTACCACCTGGAGGGGTAGGATAGGGAGGGTGGGAGGGAGACGCAAGAGGGAGGAGATACGGGGATATATGTATAGCTGATTCACTTTGTTATAAAGCAGAAACTAACACATGATTGTAAAGAAATTATACTCCAGTAAGGATGTTAAAAAAATTAAGAAAACAAATACCGTATGCTAACACATATATATGGAATCTAAAAAAAAAAAAGAAAATCGTTCTGAAGAAACTAGGGGTTGACAGGAATAAAGACACAGATGTAGAGAATGGACTTGAGGACACGGGGAGGGGGAAGGGTAAGCTGGGATGAACTAAGAGAGTGGCATGGACATATATACACTACCAAATGTAAAATAGATAGCTAGTGGGAAGCAGCCACATAGCACAGGGAGATCAGCTCTGTGCTTTGCAACCACCTAGAGAGGTGGGATCGGGAGGGGAGGAGGGAGACACAAGAGGGACAAGATATGGGGATATACGTATATGCATAGCTGATTCCCTTTGTTATAAAGCAGAAACTAACACACCATTGTAAAGTAATAATACTCCAGTAAAGATGTAAAAAAAAAAAAATCAAATTGCTTTCTGAATGCACCAAGTTCTATTATAAAGATTACATGGCATTTTTAAAAATATTAAGATCAAGTACTTTATATAATGAACCGATAGAATGCCCACATGGCTATGTGTATGTGAACTAATTAATCTGTAGCATAGTGAACACAGAAATCTTTAGCCATATTTACAGTTAATTAGTTTAACAACTGCCTGACTTAGTCTTATTATGTTAATTTCATAAATAAAGCAATTAAGTTCCATATAGATCAGAGCGTTCTGGTGAAATTTTTTCCTGTTTACTTGGGCAAATTTTACTGTTTAAACTGTTTGGAATCTAGAGGATCAGAGACTTGGTTTCAGTTATAACGAACTTTATTACATCAGAAATTTTACTTGTTATCTTTTAAAGAAGTTCAGACCTAGAAAATTCCCACAATACATTTATGAAGAAGGCAGGTAAGTTATGAATAACTGAAATGTCATAGTTTAGCCAATCTGACAATTTCTTTCTCTTCATTTTAATAAGTGTTAACTATTGTTAACTATGATATAAATACTTTCCTTACAAATATGATCATTTGCAATGAAAGCAGTAGTTTATGAGGAAGCATAAATAAAAATTTTTTAGCTAATAGTTAAAAGTATTTTTAACACGATATTATTCTAGAAACGTTATCTATATTATTTCCTATTTTTCAATTCAGGGAAATTATTAAGGGAGGGAATGGTATTTGATAATAAGAAGACAGCTAAACTTAAAATGTTCTGGAACTAAGAAAAGTTTTATCGTGAATTTTTGACATAGACGGGTACATTGTTTTTCCTCCTTCACAAAATGAATTTCTTTATAGTTTCTTAATGAAAGAAATAAACTTATTTAGTGATTTCCCTTTTTATAACAGCTAACAAATGTACAACTTCATTACTTCCCTAGGAAAGATTTAATGGTGGTACATGTCTTTCCATCCATCTTTTTTGGCTAGAAATCTTAGAATGAGAAGGATTGTCTTCGGTGGTGCTTTTATCTTATTCTGCCTCTTAGGTGGTAAGTCATTAAGAAAACATAAATCAAAAAAGAGGAAAAATTACTCAAGAAATTGCAGAATTACAATATAAGTGGAGGGTGGCCTTAAATAAAGTACCAAAGGTCCTTAAAACAAAGCCTGAGTAAACCCTTAAATAACAATGAGCTAACGTTTATTCAGCATTTACTATATGCCAGGTACTGGTCTAAATATTTTATTTGTATTAATGCACTGAATCCACATGACAATCCTATGAGTTAAATGCTATTATTTCCCATTTTATACATGAGTAAACTGAGCTGGTAGATGGTGGCCCACATGTTGCTATTGTTATCATTAAGCTGGAACTAATCAATCTAGGCAGGAAGCCCTTATAAATATGACCCAAAAAATAAATTAGACCAAATAAGCATAGACAAGGCTCTCCCAGCACTTTTTCTATGTGCTCATCACCACCAACTATAATATTCCTTCATTTATAAAAGAACCACATAACAGAGAGCTTTCAATCCCTTTTACAGAATTCCTAAGGCCCTTCAAATTAGGTAGATGTTCATGAAGGTAATATCTCCAAACAGGCATGTTTAAGCACATGGGAATTCTCCTTCCCAATGAAATGGTAATATGGTTAATGAAGATGGCTGCTCTATGCTGAACCCAGGGGTTAACAGGGCAGGGTTTCTTAGAGTCAGAAGATTTAAGGTACATATGAGTCACCTGGGGATCTTGTTAAAATGTACAATCTGATTCAGCAGGTCAGGTGTAGGGCCTGAGAGTCTGCATTTCCAACAAGCTTCAAGTGATGCCAATGCTGTTGGTCTGGAGACCACATGTCAGTAGGAAAAATCCAAAAGGTATCCCAGAGGTAAATAAAATTCTAATACTGAGACTTAGAGACTTTTGGTACCTAATACTGGGATCACCATCTCAAATGCCTCAAGTGTTTGGTCAGATAATATAAATGGGGCGGGGGGGGGGGGGGGCGCGGATCACCCAGTAACAAAACCAGAGGAGGGCAGCCAGTACCCAGCTGACATGGAGAAAGGAGAGCCGAACAATGCCAAATCTGATTCTTCAGGAGAAGCCAGATATTCAGGTTTGCAGGAAAACTCTCCCAACTTTTAAATGTTAACATTGTGAAAGCAGTATGCAAGTTAAACCGACCAGGTCTAGCCCCTGGACCACTTGTTTGTAGTCTCTGCTTCCCACACTACCCTCAATACTATATACAATGCGCAACAGAGTTTTCATTACCCCTTGCAGAAAGGGCAGGAGCAAACTCAAACTGCTTGGGTCTCTGCTGCATTTTAAGTCTTTACACTTCTCTTCTGTAAAGAATGTGGAAGGGAACATAGGAATAGATGAAAAATTTCAAGAGAACATCTTCCCTGTCTTGGATATCATGAAAAAAATGACTCAGGCAGGAGATTGCATTAATTTTGTTGAATACACAGGGAAGATGTGAGGGTAAAAGAAGAAAATTCAGCATAAAGAGAAATTTTGAAGTAAGGAGTGTCCATGAAGTAAGGGATGGTCATTTTAAAAAGATCACCATCATCATAATTTATAATGTTTAAATAATTACATATATATTTATAATATGCATTTGAGTAATTAAATACAGTCTGTTAGAGTTCCCCACAATAAAATCATGAAGTAGGATACTTCAGAATTAATCATGTGAGGAAACTATTAATTTAACATAAAACCTGAAACTTTAAATTTCGTTGTCAAATTGAAATGTACCATATGTTAGTTATATTAATAAAACCAACAATAAATTTTCAGACAAAAAGAGACTGGAAGAAAGGAAATGGATCTGTGAACGTATTTATAAGTATTCATGCAATGGGACAAATACGGTCAGCAGAAAGACCTAAAAGTTAAGGCATCGCCTTCAGCTGTAGTAAAGAATGTCAGGGCCAAGATTTTAGGAAGAAGGCTGTGGATATTGGGTGTGGAATCAGAAGGAAGAAGGACCATCTGAGAGGGAGAGAAAGAAACTAGAGCAGATCTCATCCAGAAACACAGTCCAGGGGCCTTAGGCATGGCAGAGAAAGATCTGGCATCATATAAGCTCTCCACTGGGGGGGGGGGCACTGGCACCAAGGTCTGAGCTATGTAGTGGATCACTAAGGACAAGTTATGAATTGAGAAATCACGAGTCCAGGAGGAAAACTCCCTTAGGCATGACTTGAAGAAGCAAGCAGCCCTAGTATTCTGGGCAGGAGACTGACCCTGAATCTTGGAAGAGTCAAAATCTCCAGCAACAAGAAGGTGACATCAGAGGGTTTGGGATACACAAAGGTAGGCCACTTCAGTGACATGGTGTGCTTGCTAAAAGCAAGGGGTTTGGATTTCAACAGACCTCTTTCAACTCCTGTCTCCATCACTGGAGTGAGCTACTTAAAATCTTAAGGCCTCAGTTTTCTTTTACGTGAAATGTGGGCAACTATAATACCTGCCTGAAAGATTTATTGTGGGAAATGTAAATTGCTTAGCAGAATCCTTGGCATAAGCTTAGTTCTTTAAAAAATATTTGCTGGTTGATCATTGATTATGGATTGAAATTCTGTCATGCTCAATGAGAAAACCAATGTGATATTTCCAAAATATCTTTAGATGAGTTTGAAGCTGGGGAGAATAGTCAACAGAGGTTAATTAGCCTCATCAGCCAGACTATTTTCTATTAAAAGTGATCTCTTCTAATCCCCAATATGTCGGAGATATAAAATACATTGCACAAAATGTTTAGTAAACTCTTCTTTAGAGTTAACCAGTGAATAGGAGTGGAACAGCAATGGTTTTCATATATTAGAAGATTGGAACTATGAACATTAAGACAAATTTCAGCTCAATTTCAGAAGAATTCTTTAACAGTCTGCACTGGTTTAATCACGATGAGCTCTCCATCACTAGCCAAGGCCGCCTACAGGGGTTATTATAAAGGAGATTCCTGAATTCAACAGAACCAGTGGTTCTCAAAAACTGGTCCAGACATCTACATTCAAATCACACGCCCTCCACTGTTTCTGGATATCTAAAGTACGGATTCCTGGGCCTCAGCTCTTATTGATTCTAACTCAGGTTCTGTGGAGGCTGTGGAAATCTGTGTTCATTTTAACTGCTTAAGTGACTCTGATGCATAGTCAGATTTGGAAAGTGATCTTCCAGTTAATGTCTTCCAATCTTATCTACATTGACCAAGGTCAAAAATCTCTGGGCGGGGCTTCCCTGGTGGCGCAGTGGTTGAGAGTCCGCCTGCCGATGCAGGGGACACAGGTTCGTGCCCCGGTCTGGGAAGATCCCACATGCCACGGAGCGGCTGGGCCCGTGAGCCATGGCCGCTGGGCCTGCGCGTCCGTAGCCTGTGCTCCGCAACGGGAGAGGCCACAACAGTGAGAGGCCTGCGTACCGCAAAAAAAAAAAAAAAAAAAATCTCTGGGCTATTTCTACATAACCAAAGTAAATAACACTTTTAAGCCACTGAGTTTGCGTATTGAAGATTACCAATATGTAAATATTAATCAAAAAACCATAAATACAGAGATTTATTTTGGTTTGATTTAATTAGGCTCTGAGAAACTGAATACATTTTAACCAACTAACTTGTTTAGCCCACCTGGCTTCATTTTTTTATTAGTATCAGTTCAGAGTGCTTCCAGTTCTTTAATGTAGCATATGTTATGAAATTTCCCCTATTAAATTCTCCAAATAAAAATATTTTAAATTTATGTGACTTTTTAGAATCAATTTATAAAATACTGCATACTTTTTAAAGTTGAAAATCATTGCTTTATTTTTGGATTTCTCTTTTCTCTCTGTCTTTTTTTCTGGCTCTGGTGTCCATCTCTATTTTTCCCTTATTTTTTCTGTCCTGTATTTGGAGGTGTTGGAGGTGTGATTTGTAGATCATGCAACCTCTCAATCCCCTTCCATGGATGTCTTTTGGACTTTGGAACCTGCAGAACAAAACCTGGACAGTATTGTATAAAAGAGATCCATATTAAAGGTAAGTCATAACACTTTAAAAACATTTAACTAAAATAAGCACAGGAAAACTCCTTATGTAAGAGCAAACATTCACTGAGCATTTACTACATGCTATACTAAGGGCTTTACCTAGATTACATCACACCAATAAATCAATGATATGAGCTGGATCTTGTCGCTATTCCCAAAGATAAGAAATCTGAGGCACAGAAAGATTAAGAAATTTGCATGATGTTACACAGTTAAGGAGTGTTGTAGTCTAATTCAAATGTGAGTACTTAACTCCAGAGCACACATTTCTAAAGAAATCTATATACTGCCTCATTCACACCATTCACATCCTCACAAAAGATTAATACATAATTTCCCTCTAAGTGCAGGGCTCTGTGTAATCACACAGGTTTAATGCCCAGGAAGCTGGCCTTGTCCACATGGATTAAAGAGAGAAACATAAAAATCCAAATGATGAAAACATTAGAAGAAAATATTGAAGAACATATTTTAAGCTTGAAAGAGAGGAGGCCTCCTTAACATCCAAAAGACAAAAATCATAAAGGAAATGATAAATTTGAATGTATCAGTATTTTAAAATTTATGAAATGAATGATAACCCCAAAACTATAAAAGATAAGGAATAAACTGGGCAAAAATAATTGGGAAATAACAAGAAAATATTAATATCTACCCAGAATAAAGAACTTCTAAAAAACTCATTTTTTAAAAGGCCAACAACCAAAAACAAACAAACAAACAAACAAACACTTGTTAAAGACATAGAAAGGCAATTTTCAGAAGAGGAGATATAAATGACTTAACATAAAAAGCAGCTCAACCCATCAGTAAATATCAAAGAAATGCAAACTATAGAAATAATATTTTTAACCCATCAGATTGCTAAAAATTATGAGTTTTATAATATCAAGGGTTGTGACAATATGGGAAAATGGGAACTCTCATACATTTTCTAATGACAGTTTAGATTGGTTTGACTTTTTTGAAGACAATTTGTGAATTTCAGTTAAAATTTTAAATGAGCACAGTTGTCTACAAAGCAATTTATTTCCTGGCATCTACTTCAGAGAAATACTTACATGTAACACAAAAAGGCATGTATCAAGGTTATCACTGCAGCATTATGTTTAATAGTAAAGTAATGGAAATGATCTAAATGTTTGTCTATAGGTGTTAAACTATGATATATTCAGACCATGGATTGCTATGTAATACTTAGAATGAACCAGATCCTTTTGTTAACATGAAAAAAATCTTTAAAACGTTGTTGAGCAGAAAAAAAGTCAGTTGCAAAACAGTACGTATAGTATGCCACTTATGTATAAAAATCCACAAAGCAAAACTCTAAATTTCTCTATGGAAATGGAAGCAGAGAAAAAAAATCAGAGGAAATCAAAGTCAGTTGGGAGAGAGGAAGAAAATTTGGGGTCATGTCTGCTGGGGTTTTGGTTTTAACAGGGTTACTTGAGCTTTGTTCAACCTATGTCCGCTCTCTGAGCCCCAAGTTCCCTCTGACTCTCACCCATACCAGTCAAGAACCCTTTCCTTATTGAAGAGGCAAGGGTCCAAGCCCCCCTGGAGCCATGAAATGTTAGCTCTCAGTGATTTCTCTTCCTGAAGGTGGACAGATAGCCATCTAGTCAACTTACCATAAAAACTCTGCACATAAGAAAGAGCTTGGAAGCTTATACGGCAAAATCTTGACAATAGTTCTTGGTTGGCTCAAGGACCTGGAATAACTACAATGTTGTGGGAAGAGCAGTTTCCTAACATGACAAGTCTGCCACTGCATGCTGATGCAAAACAAATACCACTGGAACTTAGGCTTGATGGTTTTACCAATAGTTTGTCAACACTATTGACATTTTGGCAGGATAATTCTTTGTTATACAGGGATATTTTGTTTATTGTAGGATATTTAGCACACTGCTGGCCTATACCCACTACATCCCAGTAATATCTTCCAAGTTGCAGCAACAAAAATGTTTATGGGCATTATCTAATGTCCTGGGGTTGGGGAGCAAAATCGCCCACAGTTGAAAGGCTACTGTTTTCTCAAGTTTCCAACTATGTTTTGCTGCCTTTAGAGAATTGCTCATTTGTGTTCTCCCCCATACAATTGAAACTGGGAATGCTAAGATTACAGGACATTGTTGTCACTTATTTTGCACTTTTGCGTATTGTCCACATTTTCCACAGTGAACATGCATTACTACTTGTAATTGGGGGAAAATTAAATGAGATCTACAACACACCTCCATTCCTAAAAAGCACTTACACATCTAAATGACCCTTCTGTGGATTCAGCCCTTTGAATACCTCATGACCTGGTAAAACTGGGGGATGATTATTAGGGAGTTTCTAAAAAGCTAACATTTCAAAAATTTCTACACAGAAACTGGCAATTGCATAGCTTTATGAACTGAGTTTGAAAGCTATTTTGCTTTACAATTTCAAAGCTTTTGTATTGCAATGCACACAACTAGAATAACTTTAGGTGGGAGTTCTTAAAAGGCAAGATGATTGTATCCTGGTAGACCTAGAGTTTTTGCTTTGTTTTCCTTTGTCTTTGTTTTTTTAACCTGTTAGTTATCTGAAGCAACTGAGGCCGGGTAGGTTGTACCTGCCAAGGGATTCATCTACCATGACCTCTTGTTTCCCCCAGATGGAATTCAATGGTATTCAGTTCAAGGCTGCACAGAGAGCCAAGATGAGTGCTTCAAGAGAATCGTGACAACTTACGAAATTCACTCTACTCACTGCTGCCATCGTCCTTTGTGTAATTTCTGATCCAGGGGCCCATATCCAAATTGCTTGACTGATCAGTCAATCTCAGAGCCTGAACTCGTCATCCCAAGACAGCAGCTACCATCAGTCAGCTTTCTGCAAAAGTCTCAGACCTGCAGGTTGTAGGAGTTATTGTCTGAAACCAGTTTGGGCTTTCAAGATGCCCAGTTTCTCAGCCACCAGTCCTAACTCATCTCAGAAACATCCTTTCCAGCACAATCTTTCTCTTTTCTTTTTTATTTCCCCTTTCAATGATTTCAAAGCTACAAAGAAGTAAAAACGTGAGTGACTCTCTGAGTCAAATTATACATATCATCTCTAGTTCACTAATTTTCCTAAATATTTCCATATTGCAAAATACAGTTTCAAATTAATTGTATCACAAGATACCAAGTGACCTGAAAGGGTTCATTTGGTTTCCAAAGCAAACTGCCTTGCTCTTTCAGGGCAATTTATTGTACTGGAGAAACTGATTTAACAAACACTGCAGGAAAAATAAGCCAGGAATTAGCAAACCAGGCCTGTAAGAACTACGAACCCAAACGGCAAAGGGCTCGAGAAGGTGTGAGGGTTGGTACTTATTTTTCCCATCTGTGTTAGGATTTGGCAAAATACTGGATTTCCATACTTTAACCACGCCTTCGTGCTTTGGCTAATCTAGTTTTGGCAGATCAAGCATTTCAACGGAAGCAGGGAAATGGATTTCCATCCACAAGGAATTTTAAAGAGTTATGAATATACTCTGAACTACATTTCACATTTTTTAATGTGCCACATATTCAATTATTCTCATTCAATGCCTTACTTTTGCAACTTCAAGATTGTTGTGTTTTAAAATTTAAAGTTGTTTTTCTCTGTATTTCTAGGAGTTTGAGAAATTCAAATGGTAAGTAATAAATCTCAATAAAAACTTTTTTATTATTTTTTTCACAGAACCTAGGACAACATCCCACACACAGTGGACTTTCAGCAAATGCTTTTCTATAAACTTTGAAGTAAAACAAGCATATTAAAAAAGCCCAAGGAGACTAGACATTTTCCTCCACACTCATTTTACCCATGTTCCTTAGACCACATTTCTGAAACTACAAAAAAAAAAGTTTCTTCATCCTGAGATTTAAATACACTTGCTACTATTCTATCACTCTATGCATCAGCTACATTGGTAAACAGTGGTTATCCTAAATCAGTGAACTTCATTGAGATTTTACTTCTATTTTTCTTGTTTTTTAAATGTAACTAATGTTATTACCCAATATATTGGAGGAAACAAATGACAAGATCAGATCATCAGTGACTAACTCCAGGGAGCTTTGCAAGCTTAACTCACAATCCAAGTGATGTAGTGAGAAGAGAACTACGTTGTTTGCTTTTTTGATATTGAGCTGCATGAGCTGTTTGTATATTTTGGAGATTAATCTCTGTCAGTCGCATCGTTTACAAATATTTTCTCCCATTCTGTGGTTTGTCTTTTCATTTTGTTTATGGTTTCCTTTGCTGTGCAAAAGCTTTTAAGTTTAATTAGGTCCCATTTGTTTATTTTTGGTTTTATTTTCATTACTCTAGGAGGTAGATCCAAAAAGATATTGCTGCAATTTATGTCAAAGAGTATTCTGCCTAAAAAAAGAACTAGGAAGCGGGGTGCTGGTATTTTGTGTCACTAATTAGCTGGTAACCTTGGCAAGTCAATTTGGTTTCCCTGCACCTCATTCTCCTCATGGGTAAGATGAAGAAGATTGGATCACATGATCTCTCAGATCCCTTCAAGTTTTAACATTAAAGGCATACCTCAGAGATATTGTGGATTCGGTTCCAGACTGCCACTAATGCAAATATTGCAATTTAGAGAGTCATAAATTTTTTGGTTTCCCAGTGCGTATAAAAGTTATGTTTACACTATACTGTGGTCTATTAAGTGTACAATAACATTATGTCTAAAAAAAATGTACACACCTTAATTAAAAAATACTTTATTGCCAAAAAATGCTAACCATCATCTGAGCCTTCAGCAAGTCATAATCTTTTTGCTGGTAGAGGAACTTGCCTCCATGCTGACGGCTGCTGAATGATCGCGGTGGTGGCTGCTGAAGGTTGGGGTGGGCTGAGGCAATTTCTAAAATAAGACAACAATGAAGTTTCTGCATGAATTGACTCTTCCTTTCACAAATGATTTCTCTGCAGCATGCAATGCTGTTTGATAGCATTTTACCCACAGTGGAACTTCTTTCAAAATTGGAATCAATCCTCTCAAACTCTGCCACTGCTTTATCAATTAAGTTTATGTAATATTCTAAATACTTTGTTTTCATTTCAACAATCTTCACCAGGAGTAGTTTCCATCCCAAGAAACCACTTTCTTTGCTCATCCAAGAAGCAACTCCTCATTCATTAAAGTTTTATCATGAGATTGCAGCAATTCAGTCATCTTCAGGCTCCACTTCTAAATCTAATTCTCTTGCTACTTTCACTACATCTGCCGTTACTTCCTCTACTTAAGTCTTGAGCCCCTCCAAATCATCCATGAGGTTGGGATCAACTTCTTCCAAACTTCTACTGATGTCAGTATTTTGACCTCTTTCCATGAATCATAAATGTTCTTAATGGCATCTAGAATGGTGAATCCTTTCCAGAAGATTTTCAATTGACTTTTCCCAGATCGATTAAAGGAATCACTATCTATGGCAGCTATAGCCTTATGAAACATTATATATTTCTTAAATAATAATACTTGAAAGTTGAAATTACTCCTTGACCCATGGGCTACAGAATTGATGTTGTGTTAACAGGCATGAAAACAACATTAATCTCACTGTACCTCTCTATCAGAATTCTTGGGTGACAAGGTACATTGTCAATGAACAGTGAACAGTAATATACTATTTTGAAAGGAATCTTTTATTGAGCAGTAGGTCCACAGTGGGCTTAAAATATTAAGTTACCCATGTTGTAAACAGATGTGCTGTCAGGCTTTGTTGTTGCAGTCACAGGGCACAGGCATACTAGATTGAGCATAATTCTTAAGGGCCCTAGGATTTTCAAAATGGTAAATAAGCATTGGCTTCAACCTCAAATCACCAGCTGCATTATCCCCTAACAAGAGAGTCAGCCTGTCCTTTGAAGCTTTGAAGCCAGGCATTGACTTCTCCTCTCTAGCTATGAAAGTCCTAGATGGCATCTTCTTCCAATAGAAGGCTGTATCATCTACATTGACAATCTGTTGTTTTGTGTAGCCACCTTCATTAATTATCTTAGTTAGATCTTCTGGATAACTTGCTGCAGCTTCTACATGCTCTTGCTTCTTCATCTTGCACTTTTATGTTATGGAGGTAGCTTCTTTCCTTAAACCTCATGAACAAGCCTCTGCCAGCTCCAAACTGTTCTGAAGCTTCCTCACCTCTCTCAGCCTTCATAGAACTGAAGAGAGTTAGGGGCTTGCTCTGGATTAGACTTTGGCTTAAGGGAATGTTATGGCTGGTTTCCTCTTCTATTCAGGACACTAAAACTTTCTCCGTATCAGCAGTAAGGCTGTTTCACTTTCTTATCATTCGTGTGTTCACTGGAGGAGCACTTTTAATTTGCTTCAAGAACTTTTCCTTTGCCTTCACAACTTGTCTGTTTGATGCAAGAGACCTAGCTTTCAGCCTCTCGGCTTTTGACATGCCTTCCTCACTAAGCTAATCATTTCTAGTTTTTGATTTAAAGTGAGAGACATGCAACTTCTCCTTTCACTTGAACACTTAGAGGCCAGTGTAGGGTTACTAATTGGCCTAATTTCAAGATTTTTGTGTCTCAGGGAATAAGGAGGCCCAAGGAGCGGGAGAGAGATGGGGGAATAGCTGGTCAGTGGAGCAGTCGGAATACACACAACATCTGTCAGTTAAGTTCACCCGTCTTAAATGGATGCGGTTTGTGGCATCCAGAACAATTATAAAAGTAACATCAAAGATTACTGATCACAGATCACCATAACAAATATAATAATAATGCAAAAGTTTGAAATATTGCAAGAATTACCAAAATATGACACAGAGACATGAAGTGAGCAAATGCTGTTGGATAAATGGCACTGATAGACGCTCAACACAGGGTTGTCACAAACCTTCAACTTGTACAAAACACAATTCTGTGAAGCAAAATAAAGCAAAGCACAATAAAACAAGGTATGCTTATATATGACTCAACATTAACACCTCTCTGCTATTGCTTTCTTACATTAAAAATAACACATGCTGGACTTCCCTGGTGGCACAGTGGTTAAGAATCTGCCTGCCAATGCAGGAGACACGGGTTCGAACCCTGGTCCGGGAAGATACCACATGCCACGGAGCAACTAAGCCCATGTGCCACAACTACTGAGCCTGCGCTCTAGAGCCTGCGAACCACAACTACTGAGCCCGCCACAACTACTGACGCCTGTGTGCCTAGAGCCCGTGCTCTGCAACAAGAGAAGCCACCACAATGAGAAGCCCACGCACTGCAAGGAAGAGTAGCCCCTGCTCACCACAACTAGAGAAAGTCTGTGCACAATGAAGACCCAACGCAGCCAAAAAAAAAAGATAAATAAATTTTAAAAAAATAAAATAAAATAACACATGCTAAATACAGCTCATGAGATAGGCTCTGATTATACGATCAATGCTCACTTAGATCTGTATTATCCCAGAAATTGTAAGAGAAATGCAAACCATGACAGCAGTGGCCACTGCTGAAGCAGTTTAGCTGAATGTCAATTTGACCCCAAACTCACCATGGAAACAAAAATAACTTTCACATCCTTTAATTGGTACACTGAGTAATGACCTCCCAAAGAAGTCCATGTTCTAATCCCTGGAAACTATGAATATGTTACTTTACGGGACAAAAGTGATTTTGCAGATGTGCTTAAATTAAAGATTTTGAGATTAGGAGATTATCTTGGATTACCCAGGTGGGCCCAATGTAGTAATCACAAGGGTCTTTATTTAAGAAGGAAGCAGGAAGGTCAGAGTCAGAGAAGATGTGACAGTGGAAGCAGAGTTCAGAGAGAGATTTGAAGATGCCCTGCTGCTGGCTTTGAAGATGGAGGAGAAGGGTTACAAGCCAAGGGATGTGGGCAACCTCTAGAAGCTGGAAAAGTCAAGGACACACTATCTTCTCTAGAGCCTCTAGAAGAAATGCAGCCCTGTGGACACATTTTAGACTGTGACCTCCAAAATGGTAAGATAATTAATTTGCATTCTTGTTACAGCAGCTATGGGAAACAACCACACTTGATCATGCAAGGGGTGGTGTGGCATTTCCCTTCTCCCAAGGTTGACACACCCATTACTTGGTTTACATGGGATCTTATTTCAAGAGTGGCACCTGTCATATTGTCTTCCTTTCATCCTAATGATTTCTCAGTCATAATTTCCCTCAAAACACACAGATGGTCTAGAGACATGCAATTGCATCTTTTCATTTTACACCTCCACTCAAGCCCCATTCAAGATCTCTTCAGCTAACAAATTTACTTTTTTCCTAGCCCTCACACATAAAGACAAAATGATACCAGATTAGCCTGATTTTAATCTATTTATAAGACATCAGACTGAAGTGCTAATAAATCTAAGGACCTCCCTTGATCCTCTGAATACCAGGTTGGCCTCCTTGTTGGTTAGATTTTCTTTCTGCAACTGAAATAGAAACCTCAGTGGTTAATGCCTCTGAATTCATTTAAAGGAAAACTCTTTGCAGTAGATAAATTGGGGGCATCTGGAAGATGTGGCAGAGAAGAGAGTGAAAATGATTATACTAGCAAAGGAGGGATGTTAACATTTTACCTGCTGGCACTCAGTTACAAGGTTTTCTGAAGTTCCAGAGAGCACACATTTTATTATTTTATTTTATTCTAGTTTATTTACTTACTTATTATTGAAAGCATTACTTATTATTGAAAGCACAACTTTTATCATCAATATGGCCATTGCCATACTGGTGAGGAGTCTCAGACTCCCAGAGCTGACAGGTGGCAGAGAGGGATCTTCCAGTGATGTCCATATGACCTCCACTCCTCCACAAGTGCCAGTCCCTGGGAGAAGCACATGGGTGAGCAAGAAATTGAGCCGCTGGGATGGTACGACCCTGACTCCTTAGCATATGCGTAAAGTCTCTGAGAAATGCAACTTAGGGTCTTTGAAGGAAGCACAGGAGCAAAGAAATAGAAGTCAATGGAATGGTTGATGATTGAACTCTGAGCTTCATAAGCAACCCTGAGTCTGACTAGGACTTTGGACAGACCAAAAATACTCAGTTATATAATGATGGAGAAAATTCTGAAGCGCTGAATATTACAAGCTACATAAACAGGGAGCCCTCTTTTAAATTTTGATTTTCTGCAGTGAAGAACTTCATGTGCTAATACCTTTATGGCTAAAACTCCAGGCTGATGTTCAATGTCGGAGACATGGTAAAACACCCACATCTTTGGGTAGACCTGGGGTCATTACAGCACCGACTGTCCAGAGTAGTTCACACTCTCTCTCCCAGTGGCCGACCCATGTGGCTGCAAATCCTACAAGTGAAGGCACTAGAGGTGGCTCTACCTGCTGGTGGATACGTATCTCCTAACTACGTATTTCCTTGATCTTCACAGATTACCACCAGTAAGTAATCCTGTAGTCTTTTTTGGCCGAACCTCAAATCCTAATGCTCCAAATAACAGGACGAATACAGAAAGGCAGGTCCATAATCTATCCTTCCCATCACTTCCTGGTGTGAGTATATTTTATGCCTTCTCATCCCCACACATACTGAATAAAGTTAATAGAGCTGCCATCGGAAATTATTGTGTAGAACGGAACTTCCAGCATCACTGTAACTATCAATTTTGGTGCCAGGGCAAGCATAAAACATTCCCTCAAATTAACTTTGCAATTCATGTCTTGGCTCACATAGGGGTGTTATTGCTAATACTTACCATCTGGTAGTTTCCTGTCTTAACTAATGATTCTTTCTAACTAGGTGTTAAACTTAGTGATACTACATGCATGTGTTGTTGAATTAATTTCACAATTATTTAAAATATGGCACCCTAGGTAAAATTCAGAACCCTGGGGCAAAAATGTAGTGGCAGGTCAAGCTACAGCGCTGGTTATGGAGAAGGAAGAGAGAGAAAGAAGATGTAGTCAATAAGTGTAGAAATCTGAAGCACGTAGAATTCATTACTTCAATAAATATTTATTGAGCAATTCCTACATGTCAACTACAATGAAAGTCATAAAGATCCAATAGTGAATAATTTTGATGTTCACGCAGTTACTTCTTGTGCAAGGGAAGAAACCACAAAAATTGGCATTTGTAATACAATGTAATAAGTCTGTCATATTAATAAATACAGGCTGATATATGGGTTTCAAAAGAGAGGTACCTACTCCAATGTTGGTCACAAAAGGCTCTCAAAGGAGATATGACTAAGCTAAAATCTGAAAGATAGGAATAAGCCAGAAGACCTGGGAGGTTGGAGGGAAAACATTCTCTGATGCTTAATTTTATGTGTCATCTTGTCTAGTCCACAGTATCCAGATCTGGTCAAATATTATTCTAGGTGTTTCTGAGAAGGTATTTTTCAGGTGGAACTAATATTTAAATCAGTAGGCTTTGCATAAAACAGATTAGATTCCATAATGCGGGAGGGCCTCATCTAAATAGCTGAAGGCCTTAATAGAAAAAAAGATGGACCTCCCCCAAGGAAGAAAGAATTCTGCCAGAAGACGGCCTTGAACTTGAATTGTAACTCTCCCTTGGGTCTCCAAACTGCTAGAGTTTGTACTTGCCCATCCCCATAATTGCATGAACCAACTCCTCAAAATAAATCTCTCTATATACACATATACATCCTATTGGTTCTCTTTTCCTGGAGAATCTAACTGATACAGATTCCAAATAGAGGGGTCAACATTCTGCTTTGAGGCACAAGTAGAGCTCAGGATGCCTGGTGCCCAGACTAAGAGATCAAGACCCGTGCTGATTCCCAGCTACGAGATAAATAATATCAGGGGATCAAATGCACAGGATGATGACTGTAATTATCAATACTGTATCATAGGGACTTCCCTGGTGGTCCAGCGGTTAAGAATCCGTCTTCCAGTGCAGGGGACGCAGGTTCAATCCCTGGTCGGGGAACTAAGATCCCACATGTCACAGGGCAACTAAGTCCGCGCGCTGCAACTACTGAGCCCACGCACCACAGCTAGCGAGAAGCCCGTGTGTGGCAACGAAGAGCCCACGTGCCACAACTAAGACCCAAAGCAGCCATAAATTAATTAATTAAGTTTTTTAAAATACTGTATTACATACTTGAATGTTCTTAAGAGAGTAGATCTTAAATGCTTATCACCACATACACACACAAAAACTTGTAATTACGTGAAGGGAGGGAGATGTTAACAAACCTTATTGTGGTAAACATTTGCATTATATACATGTATCTAATCATCACACTGTCCACCTTAAACTTACATATATTCTAAGTCAATAGTATCTCGGTAAAGCTGGGGAGGGGAAAGACCCATGCTGAGCTGGAAAAGTAGGTGGAGTTAGATGTGGCAGGGTCTTGGAGCATGCCAGGAGATTGCCTTTCCTCTAGCAATGAGGGACTGTGACAGCCTACTGTGTGTTGTCCATCTAGCACCTCTCCACCCTTTTCTGGGAACTGGACCTCATCCCCACACTCCAGCCAAAGGGCTTCCACAGAAAATGCCTGTGTCTTACTCTACCCCCTGAACACTGTTACTGTTTCTTGACTAGGCATATGACCCAAAACAGGCCAAGTGGAGTTCTGACTTGGAATTTTTCAGCTAAACTTGAACTAAAGAAAGGGAGAGTCACTGTCTGTACAATGGGATGGAAAACCTGTAACTTGTGAGCAACTGTGTTTTCTGTTTGTGAAAAATGCCAGTGTGCAAGGCGAGAGGATAAAGTTGATAACAGAAACATCACTGAGAGATGGGGAAGAGGGAGCATTTGAATCCCCCATCCCCTTTGTTCTTGAAATCCCACTGCATCCCAGCTCATCCCACACTTTCGTGACTCAACAGTTTCTTAGATTCTTGTACCCTAGAATTTCTTTTTGCCTGAGCAAGCTGGGTTTCTGATGCTCGAGATCCAGGGTCCAGACTAACACAGATCCTCCCAAAAAGTCTAAGAAGGGCAGCAGATGAACAGCTTTGCATTTTAGGAAGGTCACAGTGGCTTCAGTTTGGAAAATAATTGGAATTGGAGACAAACAGAACATTTAGACTTTCGCAGCAAGCCAGGTGAGAGGTAATGGTGTCCTATATTGGGAAAGTGGCAGTGGGCATCTAAGAATAAGAAATATTTCTTGCACTTCTATGTGCAGGAACCCTTCTAGGTACCGTAGATATAGCAGTGAACAAGTTCTTGCTCTTAGAAATCTTACATTATAGTGGAGGAATGAGACAACAATAACCTAATTCCTGTTAAGCAAATACAATGGGAGTAAAATTAGGTGGGCTAAAGTGACAGTGCATGCTCTATTTCAGATAGGATGAGTAGAGCAAGGCATCTCCAAGCAGAGATCTGAAGGAGAGTAAGTCATCTACAGTGTGGAAGGTGAGCATTGCAGGCAGCAGAGATCTCAGTGTTCTCCTCTAGACATATTGAGATGCTGATTAGATGCCCACATGGAGACTGCCCTTATGAGGTCAAATATACAAGTCTGAACCTCAAGGGAGAGGTCTAGTAGAGAAATTCAGGATTCATCAGCAAAAATATGCTATTGAATGCCTTTGAACTGAAAGAACACCTAAGGTATAAGTGTAGGACTGAGCTCTGGGCTCTGGAAAATTTAGAGGTAGAGCTGAAGAGAAGGCACGTTCTGGCTTCTGCACTGGGGATATCCACTAGATAGAGGCTGGAAGAGACATTAAAAGAGCACTTCCTCAGAATCTGCCACAATGACTGAGACGGTTTGTAGATGGGAATAGGGTCAAGAAATAGAGTCCAGCTTGTTGAACTTTAGTACCTATGGCATCCGGCATCTGGGTTTGAAGCTCAAGAAAGAAGTATGGGCTGGAGACAGATTTGAGCATCCAGCATATAGGTCAAAAACAGAGGTCAGTATGAAGACTGAGAAAAGAGAAGAGACCAGAGAAGAACTTTTAGAAAGACATATGTTGAATGGGGAGGGCAGGGCATAAAATGAGAAAAATCTGTAAAGGCTCAAGGGAAAGCTCAGGTTATTAAGTTCAGGTTATTGGGAAAAAGGAATGTACACTGGGACTTAGCATATGGAAAGTGGCTAGGCTTCAACCCTGATGCTCAGTTGAATAAGGTCTGTGTCAGAAGAACAGAGGCTTTGGAGCTTTAAAAAAAAAAAAAAAAAAAAGGATCAAGGCTGTAAGTTTATTTCTACCATTTAGTAACTGTGTGACCCAGAACCAGTCACTCAACTTTTTGAACTTTAATTTTCCTCTTTGTAAAAGAAGGTCAATAACATTTACTTCACTGGATCTCATAGAATGTCTGGCACATGACAAGTGCTCACCACCTGATCCTCTCCTTTCTTCCTCACTGCTCTAAAGTTTCCATCAAGAAGGCAGGGCAGGATAAGATAAATAGCAATTCTGAAAATGGGAATGTCAGAGGCGGGTGAGGCCCTGGTGGGCAGAAGAGGTGGAAATTGTATGGACATTTGTCGACCAGGGTGGGGGGTTCTCAAACTATCAGGGCCATTAAACCACCCCGGGGAGCTTGTTAAAAATCAGGTTCTTAAGACCTGCCCCCTGGCAGACTTTAGGTTAGAGGGGGAGTCAAGTGATTTTGCTACAAGCAGAGCGCAGACCACATACTAAGGAGACACTAATTTAGGTAAGTGGAGGAGTGGACAGAGCATTCTGGGGGTGGGGCACAGGGATGTACCTGGTTTCATGATCTGTTTCTTCTAAGTAGAGGGTTCACGTGACAAATTGCAGCATGTAAAGAAGAAAACTGAGTATCCGGTAAATGAATTATTGAATCGTGGGCAAGATTGAGAAAGAAGTGAGTATACACACAGCTTTGATTTTAAAGCTCTGCATTTAATTTCATGACTAGGAGGGGTCACAGAAGAAGAAAAGGCCATGGAAAAAGAGAGGCAGACAGAT
Source organism: Aethalodelphis obliquidens (assembly GCF_003676395.1). NCBI lineage: Eukaryota > Metazoa > Chordata > Mammalia > Artiodactyla > Delphinidae > Aethalodelphis > Aethalodelphis obliquidens. The sequence continues at coordinate 47,166,630 of NW_020837951.1, forward strand.
CCATGAAAGGGAGAGTACAAGACAGATAACTCTAGAGAAGGGGAACAGAGGAGTGGCTTGGGAAAATACACTGCTACCGAAGAGCCACTCACGTTGAGCAAAGACTTGTTAACCAAAATTTGAGAAATGGAGACCTGACTGAAATAAAAAGGTGTTTATTTGGGGTTTGTTAGGACTGCAGCCCAGGAGACACAGATTCAAGAAGCCCAGGGGACCGCAGATTCAAGAAGCACTTGAACTGTGTTCCACCAAACTACAAAATGGGGGAGGTCTGTAAAGGCAAAAACTGCAAGGTTCCGGTTAGTTACATGAGTGGTTTATCAAGAATCATAATTGGAGCCAGCAAGAAGTAAGGGTGCTTATGAAGTAAGGATTGGTTGGGGTCCGAAATGGTTGCATAATTAGTTACAAGGGGGAACAACCCTGAGACTCAAGGTTGCAATTACCAGATGTTGTTTTAAAAATGGCTGGAGTCCTTGGCGTAGGCATAGTTCACAGGAAGCTCTGGTTCTCAGTGGTGCAGGGACATGTCTGAGACCAGATACTCAATGGCCACCTGACTCCATTTTTGTATGCCTGAGCTATGATGACTCCATCATAATCTCAATTTATCGTCAGACTTAATGTCACACCCTTCGCTTCCCACATATGGAAAAGACAGGATTGGTTTATAATTCCTGAGATTCTTGCGAGCACCAACTTCCTGTGGTTCTCAGTTGGGTGTGGGGTGTGGAGGAAAGCAGTCCATGAACTTGGATAGGAAAAAAATTACACGTTTATTCCTTTCTTTTCACTCACTGGTAACTGAAATCTAGTTTTTCCTTCCATAATGAATAAAAGCAGCATGTGGCCGTAGTATCAGAACTACCTGTGACTTTATCAAAAAGTAGCAAATATCTTTATATCATGTTATTTATATCACAGGCAAAAAATGTCTGCTGTGTGTACAACTCCAAACAATCAACACTTTGACATTATAGTCATTATACGCAACACTAGATCTTATTTAATACACTGATGAAAAGCACATGTATTGTCATATACTGGGTCTTTAATCTCTCAGTGTGCCTCTGTAATCCTATATATGCTCTTTTAGCACTTGGAAACATTATTCTAAAATGGGGTCTGTTTGTGCTATCTATTGCTGTATAACAATTCATCACAAAACTTTGTGGCTTAAAACAACAATCCTTTTATTTTTCTCTCTCATGGTTCTGGGGCTGACCGACCTCCACGAGGCCAGTCTCCCTTAGGGTTTCTCATGGAATTACAGTCGGGCAGTGTCCGGGGCTGGAACCATCCATTTACGAGTCTAGCTCCTAGGCTGGGAAGACCTGAACCACTGGGGACAAGAACGGGTGGGCTCACTCAGCATCTCTCTACCTGTGTTGCGTATTGGTTTGATACGATTTCAAACGCACTTATTTATGACAAAGACCAAAAAAAATGTTTTTAGAAGTAAAGCTGTGTCATCGTCCTTGACATGCACGGCTGCTGAGGGGCCCCGCTGGGGGCCTATCGATAAGAGCACGTGGAGAAGCAAGGGGACTAAAGGCAAGGGGACATTTAGACTGTGAGCACCTAGAGTCTGTGAGGAATATCCGAGAGTTTCCGTCTGGGCAAAAGCTACAGACTTTGAGTTGATGATCTAGCTCTCCACTTGCTCCTGCCGTGGCCAGGCTGCTCCTGGTTGGCAGTGGTGTTCAACTGTACAGCAGTCTAAAGAAGAGAAGGGACATCTTTTTCCTGTCTTGAGCACTCCTCGTTCGCAGTGGTGTAAGGTGGGCAACGGTCCCTGGAGGGATAACCCTGGGAGGAGCCTACCCTGCCCCACAGGTGCTGTGGTTCCCTAGCAACGAGCTCCAGCAGCAAGGGACTTTCCTTTTGTACTGGCAGCTGAAAGTCAGCTCCCGTTTGCTTAAGCCTTCTTTCCCTAGAAACCAAACTTGCATAAAGGTACACCTCGACTTACTTTGGACTTTACTCCTGTCATCTCCCCTTGCCCAGAACAAGAGTGTGATTAACCTATCATTGGTTTAGAGTATATTATTTCTTTATTGTCTTATTAAGAGACATGACCCTGTATACCAGGGGCTTGTGAAATTCCTGTAGTGAACATGTGTTAAATAAACTACTGGCAAAGAGAATATCAGTCTCAGCATAATTTGCCATTCCCAAGACAAAACACTGTGTCTTTCCATGTGGTCTCTGTAACGCGGCAGCTTCAAGGTAGCCTGATTCCTCACATGGCAACTCAGTAACCCAAGACAGAGACAGCCAGAGGGAAGCTGTACCACCTTTTATTACTTAACTTTAAAAGTCACACGTCACTTCTACTGTACCCTATTAGTGAGGCAGTCATGAAGGCCCATCCAGGTTTATGGGGAGCATACAGACTCCGCCTCTTGATGGAGAAGAACTAAGCTGCTGGAAAAAGATGAGATCTGAAATATGGTTGAGGCCATTTTTAAAAAATATTATCTACCACAGGATTTATAAATTTCACCAGCCTGTCAAATGAGCTCATGGCATTAAAAAAAAAAATTAAGAACCCCCCCCTTCTAGAACCTCACTGCAACAGAAGTCCACATTACATAACTCACCCTAAAATGCTAATCACCTGGACTGAATCCTGCCTGGTGATCATATCCAGCCTGTTCTCTAGTTCAACTGTTCATCTTGTGTTTTGATGTGGTTTCTTTGAAACTATGCCTTTCAATGAACCACATCTCCAAAACACACACACACACACACACACACACACACACACACACACACACACACACACATACACACACACAGAGAGGCATGCACTCTTCTGCATTTCATTTTTCTGGCATAAATCCTGTCAGAACCAAAGTGAGCCTGTTTGAAACTCACCAGTGAACTCTATTTTCAACCTTTCTGAATTATATTTGCCTAAACAACTGGCCCTCCCTGCTTAGAACGCTGTCAACAAACCCTTCTGCTTTTGGCTCTCAGGCCTGTGAGGAGCCTCACCTCAGCCAGGCCCTCAGCGCACCTGTAGCCTCCGTGCCACGTTTCCCTGAGTGTCTCTGCCATCTGGTGGCCAACAGTGGTAACTGCACCCTGCAGTCCATCATAGTGACTCCCTGCACTGCTCTTTCCTTTATCCATCAAGCCAGGATGCTCTACTTATTATCTGTTTTAGGTCCCAGTATACTGCACCAAGTTATGCAAGGCAAAATCCTTGAGTTACCAAAACATATGCTAAGTGGTATTTGTGGCAAGTTAACTAATCACAACCTGTAACAGTGCCTGTGGATGTGGTTTGAAGTCTGACAGAGGGGGAAAAGGTAAAAAATATAGGAAAAAGAAAGGAGGGAAGGTAATTCTTGGGGTGTAGTGAGTTCAACTGACCCACTGGATTATATAGCTCTGAAGTTCAAAAATCAAGTGGGAGGGACTCCCCTGATGGCATAGTGGTTAATAATCCACCTGCCAATGCAGGGGACATGGGTTTGATCCCTGGTCCAGGAAGATCCCACATGCCGCGGAGCAACTAAGCCCACGGGCCACAACTACTGTACCCACGCGCCGCAACTACTGAAGCCTGCACGCCTAGAGCCCGTGCTCCACGACAAGAGAAGCCACTGCAATGAGAAGCCCAGGCACCACAATGAGAAGCCCATGCACTGCATCGAAGAGTAGCCCCTGCTTGCTACAACTAGAGAAAGCCCATACACAGCAATGAAGACCCAATGCAGCCAAAAACAAAATAAATGTTTTTAAAAATTAAAATCAAGTGGGAATCCTATATTGCATCATTGAGGACGACAACTGGATTCTGTCCTAGCTGTATAACTGACCAGCTGTGGGCAAGTTACTTGATTTCTCTGATCTGTGGTGTCATCATCAACAACGTCATGATTATAATATTTGCTCTGTATAATTGTTCTCAAAGACAACAGAACATTTTTTTAACATCATTATTGGGGTATAATTTCTTTACAATGGTATGTTAGTTTCTGCTTTATAACAAAGTGAATCAGTTATACATATACATATGTTCCCACATCTCTTCCCTCTTGTGTCTCCCTCCCTCCCACCCCTCCAGGCGGTCACAAAGCACCGAGCTGATCTCCCTGTGCCATGCGGCTGCTTCCCACTAGCTATTTACCTTACATTTGTTAGTGTATATATGTCCATGACTCTCTCTCGCCCTGTCACAGCTCACCCTTCCCCCTCCCCATATCCTCAAGTCCGTTCTCCAGTAGGTGAAAGACAATAGAATACTTTAAGAAAAACACCTAGTCAAGTGGCTAGCAAGCAGGAAGTGCCCAGTCATTGGCTGCTTTAACTAATGCTACTACAGAGATGGTTCAAAATGTTAGAATCCTTTCTGTTAAGACTAGACAAACTCTAATTACACCCATGTAATAAGTGCTAGAAATTTAGAAGGGGGTTAGATGCTAAACATTTAGAGGGGGTTTAGATATGCAGGAGAACCTGAGGGAGAATCTGGGACCGGGATTTCTTATTTACGAAGAAGCCATTTAAAATCTTTTTCTAAAAAGGCTTTCCCATGGAAAATGGTAACAGCTCACTGTCCCACCTCATGTCCACTAAAGCAGGGGTCCCCAACCCCCACCCGCAGCCTGTTAGGAACTGGGCCGCACAGCAGGAGGTAAGTGGCCAGCGAGCAAAGCTTCACCTGCCACTCTGCATTGCTCCCCATGGCTCGCCATCACTCACATTACCGCCTGAACATTCCCACCCCCCGTCCGTGGAAAAACTGTCTTCCGCAAAACCGGTCCCTGGTGCCCAAAAGGTTGGGGACTGCTGCACTCAAGGAAGAACCAGAGGAAATGAGGCCAAATGGTTTGTTAGCAATTATGCTTAAACCAGAAATAACTCAGACATTTATGGATCCTCTTTATGCTTTTAATCTCAAAAAAAATTGTATCTCCCCTTAAACAGAATGAAGTCCCAGATATGGATTGGCATAATATGGTCTGAATTGCCACTGCCAAGGTGGAAGACGTCTAGTGTTATCAACCTGCCACTGGGCAGCTGGCTGATCTCCAGGTATTGTACCCCCCTGAGGGTTCAGTGTCATTCCTGGGTACTAACATGCTGGAAATTCAGCCTCGGAGGTAGCCAGTAACCAGTAGGTCAGCCTTGGTGAGAGGCAGCTCCATTCTGTTAGAAAAATACAGAGCCTCAATTCATATTAGTACAGTCACTCTATTTACGGGCTCATTGCTCAAGCATTTGGTGACCAGGGAGAGATATTGGCTGAGTCATCCTGTCCACCTGGTTATTGAGCATCTCCACTAGAGTGGATGCCCTTGTATCCACTCTTATCGGTCCACCTACATATCTCCAATCTTCCAATCTTGCTAGTTTCATGCCCCTGACCAACTAACCAAACTATTTGCTCCCTACCCAGAAGCCTATATATATATCCATATCGCTGGCCATCTCTCCTCCCATACAAATCAAACAACCAAGTATCCCAGCCACAGCTCTGTCCACTGGGAGGATTCCCCTCACTCTGTCCTTGAAGATCAATATTGAATGACTATTATGTGACAACTGTTCATTTCCTTCTTCCAATATACTGACCCAACCCACCTATGAACCAGACACAAGAAGTTTCCTCTTCGACCATTGGATCATCTGGAAGCTGCTGTGAGATCAAGGGCATAAGTTGAGGAAGAGGTGCTATGCCACCAAGGTGACACACCCTCTAAACCTGCTTGGGCGTGATCTGCATGAACCATTTTTCATCATGCAGTGGATTGTGGCAGCTCGTTATGATTCAGTGGTTACGATGTCGCCTAGCCCATGGTGATATCATAGTCACTTGATATCCATCTCTACAATGTCGCAGTAGCCCTCATGGAGCTTTTTTTTTTTTTACTATGGTGAGTTGTTCTCTGCTACAGAAGGCATGGTGATGTCCAGAACCCTTCAGGTCTGTGCTGTGGTTCTCCTATCAGAGCTTGTCAGACACTAAACAGTATCCTTTCCACCATGGGTACATCTAGCACCATTTGGTCTGTTGAATCATTTAAGCACAACCATCCGGGCAGACTGTAATGCAACCCTAACCTGTGATAAAGTCCTTTCTTGCTCTGGTCTCCACTCAAAACTGGCTGTGTCCAAAATATAAAGAGGCCCAACAAGCACTGAGCCTCTTTCTTAGTGATTGAAGGTATAAGGTGCTATAAGTTGGTTTTCTCCCTTAAAGGGATGTCCCAGCATACTCCAGACAATTGAACCCCTAATAACTTCACCAATACGGCAGGACCCGGAATTTTTTCAATTTGTCTTTCATCCTTTGGGCCACATATGTCTAACTAAATCATCCATAAGATTTGCTACTTTCTGTTCACCGGCTCCAATTAACATTGTATCAGTGATATAATGGACCAGTGTGTTATGCTGCAGAATATCAAGATGATCAAGGTTTATGAAGATTATTTTGTGCCAGAGATCAGGACAGTTGATATAACTTTGGTCAAAATCAGAGAATGCGCCTCACTGTCTTTTCCACATTGTGAACTCTTTCGATCATCTTCACTGAAAGAACTGAAAGAAAATGCATTCCCCAGACCAACAGGCATATATCAAATGTCCAATCTGCAACAATAAAGATGCCACATACAGTACAGCAGCTATAATTGGGGGTACCTTTGTTTAAGTCTATATAGTCCAGCTTTACTACAACAATCCACCTGGTTTTTGCAGGGGTCATGCAGCTGAATTGAACAGGAATACAATGGAGAGCCTTTAAGATTTTGAGCTCAGTCCCTATATCTGTGTGGACAGTGCTCAGATAGAAACTGTCTCAGTATATACGTCTATTTGGGGAAGAACTGAAGGAATATATATTGTATATACTTGCTGGAGAGTTGCAGAAGCCTACCTCCAGGGACCCTTCCTCCCCTTCAAGTGATGGGCTTTGGGTCTTAGAAACACTCAAATATGAAAACTGGGAGAAAGATTATTTATAGTGGAAAAGTGACATCAGTCTTTTGCTCACCAATTCTTAATTTTTTTCTGGTGATGCAAGTCAAGCATCTCCCCAGTTGGCAACCCATTTTTCTCATCCCCAAAAACACCATAGTCTATTAGCCATCACTATTCATCCCTGCAGGTCAAGGTGCTCTACCTGATATTCCACCCTCGCTGTTAATTATGATAATTATGCATACTTTGCATCTGATGTTTACATGCTGTCACTGGCCTCTGTTACTCTTCCCATTGACACTAGGAAGATTAATTTTGCAAAAGCACCTATGATTGATAATCCCCGCCTACAAGGACAGCCACCACTGAGCTTTCAGTGATTTTGGTGCCCCTCACGAGTACATTCGTTGTCACTTTTATACAAGCAGTATGTGCTGGGTCTTCTTTGAGAATCCAGCCAGCAGGTGGCTTCTCTGGTCTTATTAATAAATCCATTCTTCACGCCCACCTCTTTGATCATACCGACTCCTTCCTCCATATGCCTTCACATCAGTTCTGGCATCTCCACATCATTTGCTGCAGGTCATCATCATGTTCAAGCTTCCCATCCCAGTGGCATATGGGGACCAGCTGCATGTTTAATCCCAGGTTACGGGAGATGCTCCAGCGTCATTTCACTCTCCCCCATCCGGCATTATATTCTGCTCCTCCACCACCCTGCCCATCCCAATAGTCTCAAAATCCATTCCTGCACATGCTCCCCTGGTTCTTCACAATACATACTAGTCATGCCCTGCAATTATTTGGGTGAATACCTATTTCTACCACAGTAAGTTTTTTGGTTTTTTTTTTTTGCGGTGCGTGGGCCTCTCACTATTGTGGCCTCTCCCGTTGTGGAGCACAGGCTCCGGACACACAGGCTCAGCGGCCATGGCTCACGGGCCCAGCCGCTCCACGGCACATGGGATCTTTCCGGACCAGGGCACGAACCCACGTCTCCTGCATCGGCAGGCGGACTCTCAACCACTGCACCACCAGGGAAGCCCTACCACAGTAAGTTTTAAACCTCCCCTCCTGGGTTATCCTGAGACCTAACCCCGGTTATTGCCTCCAGGCAATGAGCTGGAGGCTGGGGATGGGAGTGTCAGATCTTGAGAACAAACATCATCTTGTAACACAGCCACCTCATAGGTGGTCTTTGAATGTTCTCCAGGCAAGAGGAGACTGTTGCTTCTGCCAGCCCCGTGGGTTCACAGGAATATAGGGAGGGGTTCAAGGTTCTTAGACACATCCTTGAAAATGTCTTCATCCTGAGGCCCTGACTTTAGTACGGGAGACTGGTGGAGGCTGTGCACTTGAATGGTGTTCTTTGCAGCCCAGCCACCTTATTTAAATCTTGGGCCTGATTTTTAGCGCAGATTGCCCTATAGCTGCAAGAGATAAGACTCTTTTTATATGCTGCCAAGCAAGCCTTCTGGCTCTTACAGCTTCCTTTGAGTTAATAGTTGGCTGACCAGGATGTGCTCTTTTCCTTCAAAGATTCCGAGGTAGACATCCAGCCAACTCCATCATCTTTATAATAGCCACTGCCCATACCACTCAAGTGCTGAGCTTCTGAACAACTCAGGGCTTCCCCTTTCACTTATACCTCACACAACCCACCACACTGAGAGCCTTAGCAACTGTGATGCTACCGCAGGCAAAGGATAACATCACCCACATACCACTAGCCAACCACCAGTAAGACATTTCCAGAGACCATTTTAATAGCTTGTTTTCTAGGGCTAGTTCTGGTCCAAATATCTTAGTTCAGATTCACCCTAAAGCAGAACTTGAGACTAGGACTTGAGTGCAGGTTGTTTATTTGTAAGATGAGCCCAGGAAACAAGAGTGAAGAAGAGGGGAAAGTGAAACAAGAAAGAAAAGTCAGTATTAGTGTGCATTGTCAAGGTTGGTCCTATCTTGATTCTTCTGGTACCTTCTGAAAAGGAGAATTTTCCATCTTAAGGATGGAAAGCTGTAGCATTTATTCACTGGCTCCCATCCGCCATTGGCTGAGGACTGCTCCTGGGGCCATTAACTCCCCTCACTTTCAAGTTGCTCTTGCGGGGGCGGGGCCTCATCTTTGAATATTAATTAAAGTAATAATCTACAGAAAAGTATAACCTCATGAATCCTGAGTCTTATGGACATAAATTCTTTCTTTAACCCAAAAGACCCTCATAATCATAGGCTTATAGATAATATTCATCAAGTTTGGGGGTTTTGATACAATTTACTCATGGCAACATTACCTGTTGACTATATAGATTCAATGAAACCGACCATTTTAACTGACCATATCAGTTCTTTACATAAGACTAGAAAGCCATAGAAAAGTAGGCAGTAGAAACTTTAAGTGAATTTTTAGCAAGATCAAATATAGATAGCAATTTAACTAAGATTTCCATAGGTCTATTATATCTTAACCTTATTGTCTAAAATGTTAATTATCTTGGCACTAAACTTTAGATTTCATAAAGTTGTTCCTGTACAAATTTCATGGTTATTAAATGTGGTAAAAAATCCAACATGAGCACACAACAGTCACTATAAATAGTCCCTTCAACATCAAACACATACATACACAATTACATTTCATATTTATTAAGACTTGACTGTTAGAAAACAATCATAAGAAATATTTAAGACTAATGAGGAATATGAAAAAATAGTCAGAGAAATAAGAGCTGAAGAATTTATATACATACATGACTATGGAATTCTCTTGGCCAAAAAACAAAGTCACCATATGTCTGCCTCTTGGGAGATATGAAAGGTAGTAAGTATTGAATGGGTCAGACGGTCATTGAGAAAACATGAAAAAAATGACTGGCTAGTGGGTCTGTTGCAATGGGGTATATAGGCTGGGGTTCTTCCACACACCGTCCTAGTTTCCTAGTGGCTGTCACTTTATCCAGCTCTTCCTTATGGGAGAAGTTGTGGCTTTAGGCTTTAAGCCACATTCTTGGTCATGACTTCTGCCTCTTTAAATCCTATACCTTCCTCTCAGCAAGACTCCAGAGCTACTTTTTTTCAATCCAGCATCTCAGTGGACTAATGACAAGAACACCTGAAATGCTGTTGACCCCAGATTTGAGTATCGTGCTTCTGATTGGTGGAGGCCTGCTATTCGGTCCAGTTTAAGAGAGTGGTCCTCCTTGGGGAGCCTAAGAGGCAGCGGAACGTAAAGCGAAGGGTATGAATTTAGGCATTGGGCACACTTGGATTTGAATCCGAGCTCACTGGATGACTTGGAGAAATTATTTATACTCTCTGAATTTCTATTATCTACTACATGAGGAAACTAATGATGGCCATATTTCAGGGCTGGGTCAAGAATAATTTGTATAGAGCTCCTGTCCTATTTTCCACTCAGTAAATAGCAGTGTGATATGGGGTTGAAAAGTGTGGGCTCTAGGGCTCTTGCCACGCAGTCACTGTTTGATCTTGGGCAAATTATTAACCTCTCCATGCCTCAGTTCCCATGTCTACAACATTGGAATAATGACAATACCTTCCTCACTGGCTTGATGTGAAGAGAAAAGTATTGCTGCTCTTTGTACACTGACCTCTTTCTATTCATCCAACATAAGCTTATTAGTATCTCAAAAACTTTGTGCCTTTTTCCCTGACTGTAATGTTCATTCAAAGACTGGTTTGTTTGTGTGTGTGTGTGTGTGTGTTTATAAAACATTTAGAACAGTGCCTGGCACACAGTTAGTGTTCCATATGAATGAACTATTGATAATAAGGAGAACAAAAAAAAAGATTGAGCTATTACAGTATCACTATTATCCCGTAACCCTATAGAACTGAAAATCCTGAGGTCAGGCTCTTCCAGAACCAGTTCCTCTGTCTTCTAGAAATCTTCAAAAGCTAGCTGAACTGCTGCATGTAAGTTCACTAAGAAATATATCTCTCCAGGACACCTCCATTCCCCAATCCCTTTATCATGTACTTAGTATGTGTGCAAATAAAATACCACATCCACACTCTTGTCCCTGCCATTAATCTTACTTGGCACTCAGCTGGTGCCCAGAGGACAACACTGGACTTGGAGTTTGAAGAGCCAGGTTTCAGACTCTGCTCAGCCTTTGCTGGGTGACCTCTGGATCTATCACATAACTTTTCAGTATCTTTCTTTCTTTGTCTTAAGCACTAATTTCCTCATTATCTGTTGAAAGGATTAAATAAGTAATATAATTTGTATATATGTAAATAATATTGGGTCACTCACCTGCTCAATGGCTCTCCTTTTTCCTCAGAACATTTAAACTCCTCACCATGGCCTTTGCCTGTCAGACGCACCCCACTACTTCACTTCCCCTCTCTCCACTATAAATACATCAAACACACCAAGTTTACTCATAGCTCAGCAGCTTTGCCCTCGTGTTTTCCCCCGTCTGTAATGTCCTTCTCCAGATCTGTTCACAAGGGTTTGGGGGGTCTATCTGTTTGTTTGGGGCCTTCTTCAGATTTCTCGCCAAGTGTCCTCCCGTGGGAGGCTTTCCCCACCTGCCGCGTCTAAGTGGTGCTGTCCCAGCTGCTCCCTATCACATCATCCTCTTTCATTTCCCTCATTGCACTTATCAACATCTGAAATTATTTTGTTCACTTATTTAATATTGCTTCTGTTTTATGTTTTGGTTTTTTGGCTGCAAGGCATTTGGGATCTTAGTTCCCCAACCAGGGATCGAACTCGCACGCTCTGCATTGGAAGGCAAAGTCTTAACCACTGGACCGCCAGGGAAGCCCCTGTTCACTTATTTAACAATTTTCTCTGAAGGCAAGGGCCATGTCTGTTTGGTTGACAGCTCTCCCCACAGTGTCTAGACAGCACCTGGCCTATGGGAGATGCTCCTTAAATATTTGTGTATAAATGGATGTGGACATGCTCCACAAAGGGGTACGAATGCTGGTGTCCTAGAGGATGTATTGCACTGGCTGTGGCCACTCACTGCTAGAGCCACAGCCAAGAGAGCAGCTGTTCTCAGGGAGCCAGCCTCAGAATCCCCTGGAAGGCTTAAGACACACATCGCATCAGGAACCCCCAGCGTTCCTGATCCAATTGGTCTGTGTGGGACCCATGAATGTGCATTACTAATAAGTTCCCAGATAGATGCTGATACTACTGGTCCACAGACCACACTTTGAAAACCACTGCTTCCAAGGATCTAAGATCCTCCTTTGCGTCTTCAGAAGCAGAGGGGAAACAAGGCCAGACATTTGAAAAGAGACCATACTAAAAGGCTCCGGAGGAAAACAACCCAACACCAAACCAAAAGACCCACAAACACCCAGAGCTAGACCCAACCAGATAATATGGTTTATATTTTATGGCTTTAAGTTCCGGGAGCCCTCTGAGTCCCAGCTTCCTGACAGATCCAGCCTCTCTTCCCCAGCCCCTTTCTTCAGAGCATATGCACATGCCACATAGAGATAGTAAGATGTTTCACCCCACAGCCTTAGCAGGAACAAAACCAATGAGAACATAATACAACACAAGAATTGCATAATCTGAGCAAATGTGATACATATAATATAGCAGGAAGTCTTTATTTCCTTAACAGTGTCTTATGTATTTTGCAGCTCCCTCCAGTTCCTAGGGCAGGGCTTTGTCCCTGGAGTGTGCCTAATAAATATCAGAAGTGAACTGAGTTATGGCTTACAACATCCCTTCACCCACAGAAGCACAATATACTTTACTGATGTTACCCATTTGTTCTTATCCAACTGTATTTATCCATAGTACCTGGGATCATTTATTATTTTTAAAGTTGCTGTAGCTTTCTAGATAGCACACAGGCTCAATAAACTACACCTTTATCCTTCCTTCTCTCTGTACTGTCTTTCTGGATCATTATCTTGGAAACCTGTGCTTAATTACTAGCCTTGTATTTATTTCAGTTGTCATGGCTTGCCATGACTGTGGGCTGTTTTTGAACAAAAATATGCATAAAAATTTCTCCCTTAAAGCTCAACAATAAGTAATTACCCTTTAATGCCATCTATGATCCTCCTGAGAATGAAAATTAAACTTCCCACTATGTTTCCCTTCTTATCCTTTTTTTTTTTTTTTTGTGGTTGTGTGCCTCTTACATATAGAGGACCCTGTTTTCTTGCACACAAGTATTTCCAAAAGCCTATTGGTCTTCAAAACATAGACTAAAGCAGGAGTAGGAGGACATGAGGACTGACAAGAGATGACCATAGCATCTAGATGCACAGTAACGTTTCTCTGTGGATATCACTGAGTTCCAAATAAAGAACAAGATAAAGTAATGGACAGAAGAGTACTAGAAGGGGTGCAGATCAAGCTCCACCTGTGGTAGTCATGGGTGTACCAGTCCTCTTCACTCCCCAGCCCTAAGTCTCAGGCAAAACCTTTGCTCTAGACCTTAAAAGGACATGCCAGGAAGAAACTGGAGTCAAAGCAGGTCTAAGACAAGGAGCAAAAGAGAATCTTAGAGTGTGAAAGTAGAGAAAATGAGTGAGAAGATGGAGAGAGCACAAAAGAGGAGGAGATAGAGATGCAGAGACTCTTCTAGAAGGATGAATCACTCTTCCGACCTAGCTACACACACACACTCCCCCAAAACACCCTGCAAGTCCCTCAACCTGGAAGTCCAAGCTTCCACAGACTGATTCACCACCCAAGCCCTAAATAAACTGCTTGACTTAGTTCTGAACAGGATTAATCTCAGCCTTAGTCACTCTTAGATTAGTATTTCCTTTATACCTGCAGTGGGCGCCTGTTTTGTCCACCCAAGGTGATTAATGGACTGAAGTCATTTTTCTGACATCAACTTCATGCAGCCAGGTTTTTTTTTTTTTCTTTTAAGACCATTCAAAGCCTCAATAAAATAGAATGTGGCCTCAGGATTCTCATCCAGATTCAAACAATTGAAACAATTCCTTCATTCCTAGACCAGGTTAGAGAAACGTAAACAAAGAAATCACAAGAAGTTAAAATGTGGCAGCTGTTCGCCAACCCTCAGCCAAAAGGTAATCTTTTATGAAAGGATGTCTTGAAGAGCAAGTGTCATGCTTGCAGATCTCTGGGGAATGGAGGGAGTTAAGAAATTTCTGACTGATGATTTATGGGTGAAGACAATTGGTATATCACATTTGATCCCCATAATGGCCCAGTGAGAAAAAAGAATTTCATTTTATACATAAGGCAACTGAAGTTCAGAGAAGGTAAGTGATACACCTATGATCACACAGCAGGGACCAAGAACTAAAACCCAGGCCTCCTAACTCATAGTCTAATGCTTGTGAAAGTATGTACAGGCAAAATGTTGGCCCTCCCCAAACTTAAGACAAAGAAATGTATCTCCTTACAGTCAGTACTATTAAAAATCTCCCACAAAAGTATGCTTATACTTACATTCGCCCATAGAAAGCATAATCGTCTTATTAAAAAGTCAAGATTGGGGCTTCCCTGGTGGCGCAGTGGTTGAGAGTCCGCCTGCCGATGCAGGGGACACGGGTTCGTGCTCCGGTCCGGGAAGATCCCACATGCCGCGGAGCGGCTGGGCCCGTGAGCCATGGCCGCCGAGCCTGCGCGTCCGGAGCCTGTGCTCCGCAACGGGAGAGGCCACAACAGTGAGAGGCCCGCGTACCAAAAAAAAAAAGTCAAGATTGCTTGCATTTTTTTCCTCCCAAGACAATAATGTATGAAGTTGAAAGGACAATAATCAAGAACTAGATGTCTAGTTCAAAAACAATGGCAGCCAAAGCAAATCCTCTTTATCCTTTAATTTCCTCTCAGTCTCTCAAAGAATATATTGTTTGCTATGAATCAAGGATAGTCAGACATTGTTGAAAGCTTCAATAGGAAAAATAGAGGCCCAAACCAAACACAAAAAAGGGAACCCAGAGGAAACAGGTATAATGTAGGAAGTAGCATAAAATATTTTTTAAAAACCATCATTATTTTCATTGAGACAAGAGGAGATATTTCATCCATAGAAACTAAACAGTGTGCTATGGAAAAAGAATCAAGAATAAAAAAAGTTCTTTGAAAACTCAGAGTATGACCAAACAACTTACAAATTCAATAGAGGAGTTAGATGATAAAAATTAAGTAAATCTCCCAAAATGTCTTACATAAAAGACAAAGAAATGGAAATAAGAGAAAAAAGACAAGAAACTTAAAGAGGAAATCAAAGATATCTACCAAGTGACAAAGAGCAGCACCAGAAAAAGGAAATAGATAAAATGGAAGGAATATTATCAAAGAACTAATACCCAAAACAAAACCATCCGGAATAGAGGAACATAAGTCTCCAGTTGGAAAGAGCTCACCAACTGCCTGATTTAAACAAATAAAAAAAGACTCACACCTCAGCATAGCACAAAAAAATTTTTGGAGGAACAAACTAAAGATTCATACCACTTTCAGACAGGAAAAACAAGTCACAAAGGATGGGGAATCAAAAGGATATTTGATTAAATATTAAAGGACTAAAAAATATATATATATATATTGCCAAGAGAAAAAAGAAAAAATAACTTCATTAAGTGAAGTGCACCCTTAATTCACAACAAATATGTTTTTGAAAACTAGATATGGCTTGGCTGTCTTAGAAACCTTTCTTGTTATTCATTTGCATCAGACTCAGTCATTATTAAAGGAAATTTTGCAAAAAAAAAAAAGGATATTTGATTCTGAAGAGCAACACCAACACCAAAAGGTGTGAAGACAATTACTTCAAAATGTTTAAGCAACAGTGCCTGCCAAATTCTGTATCAAATTACAAATCAAGTGTGAAGATAAAGACACTTACATACATGCAAGGGCTCCAAAAATTTAGCTCATGTGTCCTTTCTTAAGAAGCCACTGTAGAATGTGCTTCAGCAAGGTAAAGGAGTTTTAACAACAACAAAGGAGACAGCATGGAATACAGAAAACAGGAACCCTACAAAAGGAAGTCACAGAATTGAGAGGCAGAGCGGTGACCAGCAATTCAGAATGGACCAAGGGGACCAAGGACAACAATGGTCAACCTAGAACCACATTCTCAGTAAAACTCTTTTCCTTTTTAGAAAAACAAAAACTAAAATTGCTTACCACCAAAAGACTCTCACTAGAGAAATGTTAAAAAAAAAACATACCTGAAGATGGAAAATGATCACAGGTGACTGAAGGAAATAGGAAGGAGGGGATAAAGAAATAGGCTAAGATCCTGGTAAATATAAACACATAGAGATTGACTATATAAGTCAGTAATAATGAAGTCTAATTAGGGGGGGAAACAAAAGAAGATAGAACTAAAACCCTGACAAAAATAATGTGTAAGACAAATGCCAAGGTTCTTGAATTTGGGGGGAAACGGATTAACTTAGATTTTGTTAAGAACACACATTAAGATTGTAAGGGTTAACAGGAAATAATTAAACCTTTATACCATCTTTGAAGTAAGAACTGCAATTAAGAGTAACCCAACAGCCCTAGCCAGAAAGAAAGCTCTTCCTTACCATAGAATTTCAGCTAATACATGTAAAAGAAATTAAAAATTAGGAAGTCACCATTTTGTAGCCCCTAACAAAAAAAAAAAAAAAAAAAAAAAAAATGGGTCCAGCAAGGATTACCAATGAACAGTAAAACCAACAGGTAAAAATTTGATGGAGAATGAAATATTTGCAAAGCAAATATTTCACAGGTTACTTGTGAGTCACAAGAGGAAAAACCAAACATCATGTTGAAGGCATTAGGCTTACCCCATCTGAACCCAGTGACGGATATTCTCATCACTATTAAATGGAATGAGACATTATGTGCAACTTGATGTGATGCAATGGGAAGTAAACAACATTGCCTATGATGTATTCTTGCCAAAAATGCTTAGCCTGAATCTAATCAAGCCTTTAGCTCTCATTTGTAGTTTACAGGAAATACAGGGACTAGAAGAACAAGTTAAACAGGACTACAAGGAAGCAGTCAAACAAAACCAGAACTGAGGTCATTCTACAGTTAACTCGACAATGTCATGAAAAGGCGTGTGTGGGAGGGAGGAGAGGAGTATTCTAGATTCAAGGAAGCTTAAGAGACATAAAACATTATGACCAAAAGATACATACAGACCAAGACTGGATCCTAGTACACACTAAGTAACTGCAAAAGCTATTTTGGAAATAGTTGGAGAAATCTGAATACTGAGTACTCAGTGATATTAGGGAATTATAGTTGATGTTGTTAAGTTCGATGACGATATTGCAAATATGTAGAAATATTCTTATTTTTAAGAGACCTGTATTAAACTATTTAAAATACAAGTTTTTTCCTTTCTGCAATTTACTTTTAAATACGTAAAGAAAAAATAAATATATGAAGTGATTATGGCAAAATGCTAATATTTGTTAAATATAGGAGATTTTTTTTCATTAAACTAGTGCTTCTCACACTTTAAAGTGCACATGAATCAACTGGGACCTTGTTCAAATGCAGATTCAGACTTAGCAGTTCTGGGGGGCCTCGGATTCTACATTTCTGAGAGGCGCTCAAGTGGTACCGATGTTATTGCTTCATGAACCACATTTTCAGTAGCAAGATATTACAATATTTTCTATGCATTTCGGATTGTTAATTAAGGCTATTCACTAAAGAAAAAGAAATGAGTGCATAAAATCCAAAACAGAAGAAACCAAAGTCAAACTGAAAATAAATTCAGAAGAAAGTGTCACCAGCAAAGCCCATTCTGGGTAATAAAATAAAGTCTAACCTTTTTTTTCCTTTCCCTTTGTGCTTAGTCTTTCACTTGCTTGTAGGACGCCGCACTCGGAAGCACTGCACGCAGCACTTCAGACGGAGCTCCTAGTGAGAAATGGCTGTGCTGACACTTGCCCTCGGAGGACGCGTGCGCAGAAGCGCTGCGCAGAAGCGCTGCGCAGGACGCCTCGGTTCAAGATGGCAGCGGCGGGCTGTGTGCAGAGACGCTGGGCCTGGCGCTGGGATCTGGAGCCTAAGCAGCGCAGCTGCGTCCAACATGCAAGAGCTCTGCTCCCTCCCCTCCCCACTGACAAGATCCCTATGAAACACACCTGCCCACAGCCGGTGGGGAGAACAAGTACTCCAGAGTGCTAGCTCGCACCTCTCCATTCTTGGATCGAAGAATAGAACTTTCCTTTGCTTCTGAACCAAACTTGGTCTCATTCTCTTGGCTACAACGACACTGGGCAGGAAGACCCTTTCAGGGTACCAACCCGAAAGGGTCAGTAACAAAAGCAGTGGTAGAAAAAAAGAGGGAATATAGGAAACAGCAGGATGAGAAAGCAAAAGATAACTTAGAAATAAATTTGGGCACATCAGGAATCACAAAAAAAAAATGAACTCAATTTACCTGTTAAATGACTGAGATTGTCAGACTGGAAAATAAAAACTCTAGTCATATCCTATATACAAGAGAAAGACCTAAAACATAAGAACATAGAAAAACTGATAATAAAACAACTGAAATATAGATAGTACTAACCAAAATAAAAGTTTTTGTAGCTATAGTACTAATACAAAATAGAATTTAAGGCAAAAGGTATTATTAGGTTAAAGAAGTTCCCTAGGTTGGTAAAAGTTTCAGGTACTAAATTGTGGTATTCTTGTAAAATGGAATACTCTTAAGAGCAGTGAAAAGGAATGAACCAGAGTAAAAACAGTAAGTTATAGAAAGATGTGTGCAATATTATACCATTTCTATAAAGTATAAAACCAGGCAGAAAATATATGCACACACGTGTGCGTGTGTGTGTGTATAATATGCAAATACATGTGTGTGCACGTGTGTATAGTTTAGGGATACATAGACATGGGAAAATTATAAAGAAGTACATGGGAATGACAGAACATGAATTCAGAATAGTGGATCCTTCTCAGGGGAGAGAAACACGGGAATAACAAGTGTCCTGGAAACATTTTATGTATTAAATGGCTCTGGTGTTTATTACATTAGTCTTCTATATTTCATAATATTTTTTCAAAGATGATGTAATGAGAACGTGTACTTACTCACCATTTGTTCAAATCCCATTGTAATGGCAGAAAAAAATATTTTTAAAAGAATGAATTCCTAATAGCTTCAGAAGCAACAGCAAAAAGGGGACACAAACCATCAGACTAAAACAGTGCAGGTTCTTACATAGAGTAGTAAGAGCAGGGAAATCATATCCCCAAACCCACAGCAGGACAAAGAAAAGAGCAGTCCTCTGGGAGAGACTGGAAGCTCACAGTCATGACTTGAAAGCACATCTCAGTTGCTAACACCTGGAAAACTCTCCAAAAGCAATTGTTGACAGGCTGACTTAATTAAGTCCACCTGCAGCAATCATCACGGAATTACTGGGCCAGACTGACCCTTCTCTTTCTCCCCCTCCTCTTTAAAGCTGAGGCAAGTGGAGCTCCATGAGATTAAATGATCTGCCGAAGGTCATACAGGCTCTTAAGTGTCAGTCTACACACCAAGCATCTCTTTCCACTTTACCGTTTAGTCTTCCAGGAAAATAGCTTTAAACCAAATGATCTCTAAGAATGCATCCAGTTCAAAAACTCTTTATTAATTTTAAAAAATATTTTTAGTTCTTTTCAAACTCTTTAAGATTCTTGAAAATGTTTCACTAGTACCTCTGCCTAGTGCCTGCAAGCTCCAGAACCTTCCACTTTTAACCATAAATAAGTGAATAAATTGGATTATCTCTTTTTGCTTTTTTAAGGCAGGAAGGTATTAGCAATTCAGTTAAATCTATTTCCAGGTAATGAAAAGTAAAGCAACAGTAGCACATATAAAAACGGAGCCCTGGTGAGACAAGACACTGATAGGTAAAAGTTCATGATGAGTTATTCTTGTCCACAGTTTAATAAGACTCAGTGGTTTAGGTATCCATTTCCCCTAATGGCCTGAGGGAAATTGTTTCCTGCCACAGACCCTGGGATTACCACAGTAATCTCTCTAAAGATGTTGTATGTTAAAACATGAATTGTATGCCGTATCTTCCTCATAATTCTTGCCATTTAACTTCCAAAAGGATTGTGGTATGTTTTTGAGTTCATCCATTCTTTTCAGTTTATACTTATTGAGGGCCCACCATATACAGACTTGGGGCCCACCATATACAGACTTAGGCTCCCACATGAAGCCTAGTGTCTAGTGGGAGAGGTTGGTCAATGAGAATGTCAGTAACTAAAAAAATTACAGATTTTGAAAAATGCTAGGAAAAGAAAAAAACCAGGATCTTGAAATGTAGAGTTTCTGGGGAAGGATACTTTGGATAAGGAGGTCAGGGAAAACCTCTCTGAAGAAGGGATATTTGACCTGAAACCTGAAGAATAAGAGGGGGCTGGGTAGAAGAGAGCTGGGGAACAGCAGTCTGACATGGGAGCAGTTAATACAAAGTTCCTAAAGTGGGAATGAGCTTAGTGTTCTTGGGAGACAGCAAAAGCCGGTGTGACAGAAACACAAGAAAAGAGAAGAACCCTATCAGATGAGGTTCAGGGTGGGCAGGCCACAGATCACACAGGTCTGAATGCCTTCGAAATGAATCTGGATCCTACTCTAAGAATAATGAAAACCCAAGTAAGTGTGCTAAGCAGACGGGTCTTCCCGTGTCCCTTGTCAAACATCAATCCCCATTTTTTCAAGTACACACCTACCAGGAGGGCCAGGCTAGGACCTATAAAAGCGAGGCATCGGGGCCTTTAACGAGCATCATAGGTGATCCTGATCACACACTCAGGGAGACATTGCAGTATTTGGTTCACCTGGGGTCAGTGTTAACTCAAAATATAAACAATCCAATAAATTGTTACATTACTTACAATATGGAAAAGCAGTGAGTGTTATTAGCACACCAAAATCTAGAAAAGTCAAACAAAAAAATGGATACAACTTTCAGGGTTTGGGTAGGAAAGCTGTTTTTCAGTCCTTCCTGGTTAAGAGGGCAGCTATAGAACACTTGGCTGAATCATCGCCCTGGCTTAATGGGATTTACGAAGAAAAAAAAAGAGACACTGTACAAAAGAATAGAAAGTCCCACAGGACTTCAAAATGAAAATATCCATCATCAGGAACGCAGATCCTAATGTTCAGTAAATATAACGTGATTGAGAAACCATCACCGACTGGTTCAAATCATGACCCCTGAAACTAAACTTTGTAAACTTCGTAGCCAAAAGAAAGAAAGGAGAACAAAGCCTCCACTGGGGATGGAGGGTGGAGGGTGGAGGGTGGATAGTGAAAATACTTAACAACAGGTAGCACATGGTCATGGATCAGTCAGCACAGAGGCCAGCTGTGAACCCCTGAAGCTACGTGTACAGTGTTTGAGCAGGAAGGAGGTGAACGTCAGACCCACTTCCTCTATTCCCACTCTCCTATCCACCACGGACAAACCAAGAGGTCACTCCAAAACTGTAGGACCTCTTCTGAGGCAGTTAGAGCCACTGCCACACCCCTAAAGTGATTATTACTTTCTATCCATTCTGAGTCTTCAAACCCTAGAAATGCAGCATGAGCAGTGATGCTGATGCTGGCCGTGAGCTCAGGAGGGCTCTGAAAGCAAGTGTTGCTCTCTAGGCATTGTGGTTTTCCAGGTACCACTTCTGATCAAAACAAAGCAAGAAAGCAAATTTCAGGGTTGGGAAGATCTCTTTTTATTTTTTTAATTTTTTTTTTTGCGGTAAGCGGGCCTCTCACTGTTGTGGCCTCTCCCGTTGCGGAGCACGGGCTCCGGAGGCACAGGCTCAGCGGCCATGGATCACGGGCCCAGCCACTCCACGGCATGTGGGATCTTCCCGGACCGGGGCACGAACCCGTGTCCCCTGCATCGGCAGGAGGACGCTCAACCACTGCGCCACCGGGGAAGCCCTAATTTTTTTTTTTTTTGACTGCATTGGGTCTTCGTTGCTGAGCGCGGACTTTATCTAGTTGCGGTGAATGCGGGGCTACTCTTCATGGCGGTGTGCAGGCTTCTCATTGTGGTGGCTTCTCTCGTTATGGAGCATGGGCTCTAGAGCACCGGGGCTTCAGTAGATGCGGCACGTGGACTCAGTAGTTGTGGCTCATGGGCTTTGTTGCTCCGTGGCATGTGGGATCTTCCCAGCCTAGGGCTCGAACCCGTATCCCCTGCATTGGCAGGTGGATTCTTAACCACTGCTCCACCAGGGAAGTCCGGAAAGACCTCATTTTTCAAGGAACAGTACACAGACGACAGCACTGCAATACTTACGGAATATTCTGCAACAAAAGAGAAAGGACATTGTGTCAAGCTGCAAGAGAATGCCTTACTTGTTGAGAAAAATATACTTCATAATACTAAAAACATAAAAAAAAAATAAAAAGCATTTGCGTTATGTTCAAAGGCAATAACATAAGAAAACGGTGCCTTTGAAGTTAGATTCATAGCGGAAAATCTTTACAAATAATATCACAGAAAAAGAGCCACTCTCCCTAATACTTAAAGAGCTCCTAGAAATCAAAAAGAGAAAAACCAAAAAACCAGTAGAAAAATGGGCAAAGACCATTCACAGAAAAAGAAGTACAAATGACTGTGGATATATGAAGAGTTGCTTAACCTCACTCATAATGAAAGAAGGCAAATTAAGACTATCATGAGATATCATTTTCCTCCTCTACTAGATTGGCTAAAATTCGAAAAAGTAAAAGTACATTCTTTTAGCAAGGAAGACCGACACTTCACTCTGATTGCTAGTAGGAATTTAAATGGACAACCCCAGTCACTTGTTAAAGTTATTAAAGATACTATTGCAGATTCTTTTAATCCAGCAATTCCATTTCTGGGAATTTATCCTGTATCCATAAGTTCATACCTTTAAAGTGACATATATATATAAAGTTATTCATTGTACAATATTATTATGACAGCAAAAGATTGGACCATCAATGATAGGGGACTGGTTAGATAAATTATGATTGGGGGAGGAGCTGGGGGAGGAGAGAATCATGTTGCAGAACAGTGTATATAATAACCTTGTGCATATAAAAGAGAAAAGTTTGTTTCATCATTCCTCTATAAAGGGGTATTTTGATTGTTTTCAGTTTGAGGCTATTACAAGTAAAATTTCTATGAACATTCATGTACAGATTTTGTGAACATGAATTTTCATTTGAATTTTCATTTTCATTTCATTTCATTTTCATTTGAATTTTCATTCAGGTACAGATTGTGTGAACATGAATTTTCATTTCTATGGGATAAATGCCCAGGAGTGTGATTATAAGTCATATGCTAAGTGTGTGTTTAGTACTATAAGAAACTGCCAAAGTATTTTCCAGAGTGGCTGTATCATTTGACCTTCCCACCAGCAATGTATGAGAGATCCTTATCCTTGCCAGCATTTGGTATTGCCACTATTTTTAATTTTAGCTGTTATAATAGGTGTGTAGTGATAGCTCAGTGTGGTTTTCATTTGCATCCCCCTAATGGCTAATGACGTTGAATGTCTTTTCATGTCTTTATCTGCCATGCATATATCCTCTTCAGTGAAATGTCTCTTCATGCCCTTTGCTCATTTTCTAATTATATTGTTTGAACACACACTTGTAAAAAGTTTATGGATTTACTTTATAAATGCAAGTTTATTTTGTAAGCACGAAGGAAATATAACAAGGCTATATGATGATATGGATAATTAAATTAGTTTCAGGAGACAGAATGATGATGTCACTAAGACAAATATTGGGGAGATAGTACCAAGATATGAACATAAAAAGGAAAAATAAAGAGAAAAAAGGAGGGGGAGTGAGGGAAAGTGGATAGAGGAAGAGAGGGAGAGAGAAGAGAGGGAATAGAGAGTACAGGGGCAAAGACAGGGAGGGTTAGAACAGAAAGAATAAAGAAGGGAGAATAGCAAGAGAATAATGGCTCCAAGGAGAAATATGAAATAAATCAAGGCGAAGTACACCCTAGGACTAAGGGCTTTTATTGGGGACTAGAAGGCACCTCCAAGACGAGTGGACAAGGAGACTGAGGTTTTCCATAAAGAAGTTTTTGGTATTTTAAAATCGAATTGAAACCTGCAAAGTGGTGAGACTTTGACTTTTTCAACTAAATCTAGGCTGATTGTTAATGGTGAAGTTGAAAGAGAATTAGAGTCAAAGGATATGATTTTTAATCCCAGCTCTGTCGAAGACTGAGACCCCGGACAAGCTTTTATTTGTAGACTAGGAAATCTGCCCTTTCTCTCTCTTGGGGGTGTCGTATGCTATAAAGCACTTCCTAGAAAACACTTTTGCACCTGTAAGGTATTCTACAAATAAAAATTGTGATTGCTGATATTACAATGACGTTGTGCTCTTCACATTATAGGTAATTTCAAATGTAAATGATACAATAATCTACATAAGTATATAGGACCACAGAGAACAAGGTGGGGTGCAGGAGACATGAAAGAGGTTAGAGTTAATGGCATGGGAGGCTGTGACCCAGTACAGCCTTTGGTGAGAGGAATCTCTCAACCTCTGTCTTCCTGTTATGGCAGTAAGAGGAAAGCCTGGGGTCATCTAGCAGATAGAGAGGTGGGAAATTCCGGGGGTGGTTTCCCATACTGAACCCTCTCTTCCCAATCCAATTAGACACCAATTCAAAGACACTGTCCTCTTCTCAAAGCCACCACCGGATCAAAATCCTTATCACTTCATACCAGAATTTCAGCATCAGCCTCCAACTCAGCAGAGCATCAGTATTTCCCGAAAACCAGCTTTTCCTGATTTTGTCATCTCAGGCCATGACACATTTAGCCTTTCTGTTTAACCTTTTCAGTTTCTAAACTTTAAAGTCATTCCTTGTAAATTGGTGCAGCCACTATGGAAAACAGTACGGAGGTTCCTCAAAAAAATAAAAATAGAGTTGTCATATGATCCAGCAATCTCACTCCTGGGCATATACCCAGAAAAAAATATAATTCAAAAAGATACATGCATCCCTATGTCCACTGCAGCACTATTTACAATAGCCAAGACACAGAAACAACCTAAATGTCCATCAACAGATGAATGGATAAAGAAGATGTGGTATATATATGTACACATACAGTGGAATATTAGAGCCATTAAAAAGAATGAAACAATGCCATTTGTAGCAACATGGATGGACCTAGAGATTATCATACTAAGTGAAGTAAGTCAGAAACAAAAAGACAAATACCATATGAAATCACTTATATGTGAAATCTAAAATACTACACAAATGAACATATCTATGAGCCAGAAACAGACTCACAGACATAGAGAACAGACTTGTGGTTGCCAAGGGAGTGGGGAGGGGAGTATTGGGAGTTTGGGGTTAGCAGATACAAACTATTATATATAGGATGGATAAACAACAAGGTCCTACTGTATAGCACAGGGAAATATATTCAATATCCTGTGAGAAACCATAATGGAAAAGAATATGAAAAAGAATATATATACAATGTATAGCTGAATCACTTTGCTGTACAGCAGAAATTAACACAACATTGTAAATCAACTATACTTCAATAAATTTTTTTTAAAAAGACGTTCCTGAATCATCCTCCTACATATATATGTATATATACAATAAAATTTTATAACTGTATGGTTATAAAGATGGATACAATCCAAACTGGATTCATTTTATATATTCTTTTTTTTCTCATTTTGAGATAAATTAAAATTCAAACACTGTTGTGGGTTCCTGAAAATATCATGAGTCCTAGGCACTGTGCCTACTGCTTAAGGGGTAAGTGAATCCTGTTGTTCACTAAGTTCCACAGGCTGTGGGACAAAGTCCCAACTTTCTATACAGAAATTCAGAGCCTTCAAAAATCTGACTATTGCTCACCATTATAAGTGTTTCTGCCTTTGCTTTCCCCAAAGGATACTTTTCCTCTCTCAAACTAGCCTGCCCACTGTTTTTCAAACACAGTTGTTCCTGCTGCCATTGGTAGAGTTGCCTCTAACCTTTTGGAATCTATTTCCCCAAATCTTTACTTTCACTTATATCTGTTATAGGAGGCCCATTTCAATTTCTGGTGTGAGAAAGAAAGACAGCACGGTATAGGCAGAAGAATATGAAGTAGATTTAGATGGATTTAGGTTTCTTTTCCTCTCTGAGTTACAGTTTCCTTATTTCTACAATCAATATATTACCGTCTCTTAGGATTGTCATGAAGATTACATGAGATGAAGTACAAACTAAAACCCAAAAACCCTAGTAAGGTACTGACCACACAAGCATCCTTTCTTCCTTTCCCTTTTCCTCTCATCTTCCTAACTGTGCAGGATTTCCATGATCTATTTCTCTGTTGAAACTCCTATACTACATATTTAATTAAACCCAGGCAATTTCTTCCGGGATTGGGTTATAAATATAAAGAAATATAAAGAAACAGCTTTACTAGGTATAATAGACATACTATAACTTGCATTTTTTAAAATGTACAATTTCTTGGGTTTAAATATACATCTCTAAACCCATGAAGCCATCACCTCAATTGAGATAATAGACATACTTGTCATCACCAAAAGTTTGTGGTCCCTCCTGTCAACCCTCCCAATTCCCCTCCTGCCCCAGGCAATCACTGATCTACTTTCTGTCACTATAGATTAGTTGGCCTCTTCTAAAACTGTATATAAATGAAATCATACAGCAACTATGCTTTTTTATATCACTTCTTTCATTTAGCATAATTATTTGAGATTCATCTTTATCGTTGCACATATCAATAATTTGTTCCTTTTTTGGCTGAGTAGTATTCTATTGAAATATCACAATTTATTTATCCATTCACCAGTTGATGAACATTTAGATTTTTTCTCCCAGCTTTGGGCTCTAAAGTTGCCATGAACAATCTCCTACTGGGGATTGCCAGAGGTTTCATAAGACATTCTGTCGGTCACAGATATTTGGGGTATGATTGGGTCTACTGGGTCGTAAGGCTCAAGTGGCAGGGCAGCTTGCACCTCAGCCTGCACCTGTTTCAGAATGCTTTCTTGCGCTGGAGCTCACTCAAAACTGTCAGCTTGGGCTTCCCTGGTGGCACAGTGGTTGAGAGTCCGCCTGCCGTTGCAGGGGACACGGGTTCGTGCCCCGGTCCAGGAAGATCCCACATGCCGTGGAGTGGCTAGGCCCGTGAGCCATGGCGCTGGGCCTGCGCGTCCAGAGCCTGTGCTCCGCAACGGGAGAGGCCACAACAGTGAGAGGCCCGCGTACCGCAAAAAAAACACAAAAAACTGTCAGCTTCACAGCTTACTAGGTAAGTGGGTTGGAACATTATGCTCAAGTGTGGCATATGCTGCCTCCAAAATCCAAAGAAACCCAACATACTTTGTGCTTCTTTGTGGTAGTCAATGCAAGGTGCAGCAACTTGCCTCCCACTTTAGAGAGACATGCCTCAGCCTGTTGCACACATCAAAACATCACACATGTGGAAGGCCCTTGAATTTTCATAGACTTTTGTCCCACCTTCTAGGATGAATGTGACTTACTAAGGCATCTAGGATACATGCTACTTCCTGTTCCCCAGTTCCTATTAGCATTGTGTCATTATTGTAGTGGATTACCCTGATGCTATGTAGACTATCAAGATGATCAAATTCCCTTTGGACTGTTTTATAACAGAGCAAGAGGGTTCACACGGCCTAGAGACAAATCAGGAAAGGTATACATTGCCCTGCCTTGAAAAGGCAAACTACTTCAAGATGCTTCTGATTTTTATTAATGATGAGAATGGAAAAAAGCATTTGTCAGGTCAACAGCTATGTAGGTAAATTGTCAGGTAAACAGATATGTAGGACTATACTGATTTGTTCTAGTAATGGTACTCCAGTCAGGCCATGGTTATGACTGTCATCACCATCTGTTTAAGTTTTCAGTAACATCTCCATAAACCATCTGACTTTTATACTAGCCAAACAAGCAACTCGAAAGGGGATATGATAGAACCACACCACTGCATCTCTCAAGTGTTTGATGGTGGCACCAACCTCTGCCATTTCTCTGGAAACAGAGCATCGCTTTTGGCTTACTATCTTGATGGGGAGAGCTGTGTAGCTCCAGCGTTTTCACTTTACCCTTTCTATAATAGTAACCACAATGACATCTGCTCCATAACTACAGGAGATGCTCTCCTCTTTCAAAATCTGACAACCTTCAGAAGCTTCAAAAGGCTTTCGGATTATCCACTTACAGTTGGAAACTCACTGTTTCATTTCTCCTTTATCTTTCATACACCCTCTAAGGCTGTCAAAAGAAGCCAGGTGGCTCCATGATCTATAGAATCATTTATTATCAGCATAATGACTGAATGCCACAGCTACTTGATTCCCCAATGCCTTATCCTCTTCCTGTACTTCATCTCATGCCCACACAGTGATAATCTGAATAATCACAATGCTGCCTTATACCAGGGATTATATTTCCTCTGCCAATAGTTAGTTTCTCCCACATCTCTCGCATAGCACAAGATTTAATCTGTCCTGCTATATTTCCCTATGGCTCCTAAATCTCACCCACATTTGCCCCTTACAATAGAATTTTTCCAAATATGGCCAGCTTGTCCCCATCAGTTATGGCCTACACCTAAGGTTTAGACAGCCCTGTGCCTGAGGGTCTCTAGTACCAGGCTGTCCAGTGGGGTGAGTCCATCCTTCTAGCTGTGCTAAATATACTGTAATGACACAATGCACCGACAGCTTGGACCTTGGCCTGCTGAGCCATTTCAGCCTTCCCTACTGGCTCCCCATACTAGCTGGTATCAATTTTGCAGAAGAGCTTTGCCTAAGGGGCCGGAGGATCAGTAGTTTAAATGCACATCACAGGTGATTTTGATGTACACCCAGGTCTGGGGACCACTGCCCAATATGATATCTCAGTTGCTGGGGGTTTTTTGAGGGGGTTAATGGCACTGTACAGTGATCTTAGTGTCCACACTTTTGGGCAGTGGAGAAAATATTTTCAGTTTCAAACAGGAACAAATTCGTTCCACCAAATGGGAAGAGAGAAGAGAAAAGAAACTGCCTCAGACAGAGACTGCAAGTGAGGGGCTTTTTTTTTAATTTGGCCATGCTGCGCGGCATGCAGGATCTTAGTTCCCTGACCAGGGATCAAACCCAAGCCACATGCAGTGGATGCTCGGAGTCTTAACCACCGCACTGCCAGGCAAGTCCCACAGGGCATTTTTATATAAGATATTTTAAAATGTTTTCTTATAGAAAACTGATGCAGACTCATTTTATTTTTTAATTTATTTATTTTTGGCCGCATTGGGTCTTCGTTGCTGCGCACGGGCTTTCTCTAGTTGCGGCGAGCGGGGGCTACTCTTCCTTGCAGTGCATAGGCTTCTCATGGCGGTGGCTTCTCTTGTTGCGGAGCACGGGCTCTAGGTACACGGGCTTCACTAGTTGTGGCACACGGGCTCTAGAGCGCAGGCTCAGTAGCTGTGGCCCATGGGCTTAGGTGCTCCGCAGCATGTGGGATCTTCCCGGACCAGGGCTCAAACCTGTGTCCCCTGCATTGGCAGGTGGATTCTTAACCACTGCGGCACCAGGGAAGCCCCAGACTCATTTTTGAATGAGAACATAAGCAAAGACTTAATGAGTCTCTGATGTGGAGCAAAAGGCTGCCGGTCCAGTGGTGGACAAGAGCAACCTTGAAAATAAAACTACAAAATAAAAAAGAGGCTCTAGATGGACCAAAATGATTCCTGCTACTACAATGGTTATACACCATTTTCTTAGGAAGAACCAGAGGCTAATATGAGAATCTACATTTGGCTTTTATGGTTTGTTGTATACACAGTTTTCATTATTGAAGGTAGATCCAGTTATTCTTTTGTGCCCTTCCTGCAGTACCTGGTTGAACCACCTCCTCCAACCATGTTTGTTTATTTACACACAGAGACATACACACACACATACCTTTATACACATACTGAAATACAGAAATACTACTTTGACTTAAAGATAATGAAAGCCATTTCTTCACATTCTCAAGAGATGCCGCTCCCACCCGCCCCAATCCCTAGTCATACTGGACATGCCCACAGTATACCCACCACAGAAGAGAACAAAAATTCCTAACAGGAAATTTCATACTAACTTACTGGGGCAATGTGCTGGACTACATGCTCTCTGTCTTCCAATTCTAGAAATCTACCCAAACAAACAAGACTGCATGCGCAACGCTTACTCTAAAATTTTCATAAATGATGTAGCATGTAGCTGGGAGGGGCAGTGGACAGTTAGCCAGGCTTCAGGACTGCAAACATCCATAGCTACCAGAGGGGTTATTATGTCTCTACACTGGTAATTTCTTAATGTGAAGGATACTACTTTTAAATTGAGTTACATTTATATAGACTGGCAGAAAAATATTTCCAAGTTATATCAGATAAAGGATTTGTAAGAAAACAACCCCATTTTAAAAATAGGCAGGGGCTTCCCTGGTGGCGCAGTGGTTGAGAGTCCGCCTGCCGATGCAGGGGACACGGGTTCATGCCCCGGTCCGGAAAGATCCCACATACTGTGGAGCGGCTGGGCCCATGAGCCATGGCCACTGAGCCTGCGCGTCCGGAGCCTGTGCTCCGCAACAGGAGAGGCCACAGCAGTGAGAGGCCCACGTACCACAAAAATAAATAAATAAATAGATAAAAGTAGGCAAAATATCTGAATAGACATATTACCTAAGAAGATATACCATTGGCTGATAAGCACATGAAGAGATGCTAAGTCAACATCATTATTCATTAGGAATATACAAATTAAAACCATAATAAACTTCACACCCACTAGAATGGTGATCATCAAAATGGATCAACAATTACAAGTATTGGTGAGGATGTGGAACCTCCTCAATGAGAACCCCTCAACACAGATGGCAGGATTATAAATGGTGCAGCCACCCTGAAAAACAGAAAAAACTTGGTAGCTTCTTAAAAATTAAATGTAAATTTACCATAAGATCCATCAATCTCACTCCTAGGTATACATACACTCAAGAAAAATGAAAACATATGTCCACACAAACACAATGCAGATGTTCACAACAGCATTACTCATAATTGCCATAAAGTGGAACCAATAAAGATTGGAATGGGTAAACAAAATTAGTATGGCCATTCAATGGGATATTATTTAGCAAAAAGGAAAAAGAGAATGATGAACTACTGATACATGTTACAACATGAATCTATCTCGAAAATGTTATGTTCAACGAAAAAACCCAGACTTACCGACTACATATTTTGTGATTTCACTTATCTGAAAGGTTCATAAAAAGCAATTTTATAGACACAGAAAGGAGATTAGTTGCCTGGGGCTGGGAATAGGAATGGGGAGTGACTAAACACTGGGCATGATGGATCCTTCTGAGGTGATGGGAATGGACTAAAACTAGATTGTGGTGATAATTGTACAACACTGTAAACTTACCAAATCATAAAATTAAACACTTAAGTAAATTTTATGGCATATAAATTATACCTCAATAAAGCATTTAAAAAGTATAGAGATGGAATTATCACTATGTTGTATGAAAAGCTTTTATAGAGTTTTACAGAATTTATAGCACAGTGAAGACTGATACTTTTAGCATTGATTCGCAACCATTTCCAGGACTAGAATCCTTTTTTAACAGCAAAAATAGTGACAGCCCTGCATATTTATATATATGTGAATTGAACATCTGGTATAAATTGAGGAAACATAATTTCAAGAATACTGTGAACTCAGTAATAATTTTAATTGAATTTGCATTTAACTAATCACATCTACACATAAAAATAGTAGATACATATGTAAGATGTATTATTTATTCAGTCTACTGTCAATGCTGAGTGCACATGTGGATTCATAGGCTTCTTGAATACTGGTGGGGTCAGTAGCCCCTGACTCGAAACTTCTTTGAAATTTTTTCATCTCCTAATGCAGCACTGAACCAAAAAAAAAGCAAATTTACTACTTTAAGTTCAGTTCCATGGTGTTTTAGTCATCTCTGTAGTCCCACATGGGGGCAAAATGTACTTAAGTGGATCATGGAAAAAGAGAAGTCGTATGACTGGAAAAATACAGAAAGTTTGGCTGGTTGGATGCTTGTTCAAACATACAATGGAACTGTTTTGTGGATTCCTGTTTTGTCTCCAGTCCATCCCCAGGGCCCATTTCAGTTGTAACCAGTCGTGTCACTACAGTTCTCCAGCACAAACCTTGTATTAGGTGATCATGACCATGCAGAGACAGCATACTCCCACATGTCTTCCTTCCTCTGAGATTTTCATTTTCTGTAGGATATCCTCTCAACTTTACAGACAGTGGCATAACGTCATTAAATATTTCCAGAACTACCAGTTGAGGGCTTCCCACATATAAATCAATCACTTAATAGGATCTGAAATGTACTATTTTCATTGCCAAGAAATGGATTCCAAAATTGTTTCCAAATTATTTATAAGAAACACTTGTTTGTTTCAGCAAGTCTTGTTTTTGTCACTGTCCACTAGCAGCCGCTCTTGCTGCACCTGCCTTGTTCAGCTGGTAGTCACAAATGTTGCAAAGGCGAGAAACATCGGAGAAACTTATTTTTTTAAAACAGTGTGTAACTATTCAGTTGTACTTCCAAATAGTATGTTCAGTATGCTCTTGGATGAAGTATAATAAATACACTATTCTCCCTGTGTTTCCAGATGTTCTGGACACTCTGTAGTGTATCGATTATATATTTTTCTAGAATAACAATTGGACCTATTGCTTTAAATTCAGAGCACTTCATCAGGAAACGTACTGAGTATACTATTTGAAAGTGTAAATAACATAATTTAAGTCAGTTTATGTTTCCAAATTTCGTGGACATGCTGTAATATCCTCTTCTAAGGGACGTCAGTTTTGTCCCATAGAAGATCATCTTTCCTAACCTCAGCTGGTCCTGGCAATTTCCCCAGGGCCAATTCATTTCCTGTATCAGCCATTTAGGTCATTGTTCTCCACGTTACTGTGATTTTTCTTCATAACACTAAGAGAAAAAAATAACTTTTACAGATTAAAGAAAATATACCCCACAAATAGTGACTAGATTAAATAAGTGAAAATAAAAAGTAGAATAAATAACAAACAACTACACAAATAATGTTGTTTGTAATTTAAATATGCAAGCTTATAATTTAAATAAAAGTTCAGTGTAACGGAATATGCTTTTCTAATTTATTTTGTATTTTTAATTCATTAGCTAATTTTAAAAATATAAATTTTTTGATCATTTGATTTACTAAAGTTTCTCAGTTCCTGTGTCTATGTGATATTAATTACGGTTGGCAATATGGTATTACTTAGTTTTAACAAAGAAATGAAGGGCAGTTTATAAAGTTGTTACTGTCAGAAATATTTTTTCTAAAGCTCACTATTGTACTCACGAATTTATGGATGTTATTTTTTTTTTAATAAATTTATTTATTTATTTACGGCTGCGTTGGGTCTTTGTAGCTGCATGCGGGCTTTGTCTAGTTGCAGCGAGCAGGGGCTACGTTTCGTTGCAGTGCACGGGCTTCTCATTACGGTGGCTTCTCTTGTTGCGGAGCTCGGGCTCCAGGCACGCGGGCTCAGTAGTTGTGGCTCGCGGGCTTAGTTGCTCCGAGGCATGTGGGATCTTCCCGGACCAGGGCTTGAACCCGTGTCCCCTGCATTGGCAGGTGGCCTCTTAACCACTGTGCCACCAGTGAAGTCCCTGGATGTTGTTATTGAAGGGCCTATCCCTCACAAATACTAAAAATAGCCGATAGCAAGCCTGACATGTCTTATTACAAATGGAAGGGTTTGCCTCTTACTTTCAGCATACAGGAATTCTGTATCAAGGTTTCTTTTCTCTCCCCCACCAAAGAATTTTCAGTTTACCTATGTCTCACCCACACAAAGCATCTTGGGATAATTTGAAAGAAAATGTCTAAGCCAAAATTTAAAAAATAATATTTATAAGCTCTATGAATAGAGCACCTATGGGCCAGGAGCTTTATAGATACTGTATTTAAACTAATAGCAATCTTATACTGTAGAAATCAGTCTTCATTTTACAACTAGGTAAAGTGCACAGAAGGTAACTTCACAAGGAAATTGGCCAAGGGTCACAAAGCTAGTGAAGGAGCAGGGTTAGGGTTCAAACAGATCTTTCTGCCTCCAAGTCTCTCTGCCTGCTACTCTTCCTGACACCAAAATCCACATTGCTTTATTTCAAGGAATGGATTTGCTAATGGTATCTATTAATTTTTTTAAATTAAGTACTATAATTACTTTTGAATTCAGATAAAATTTAGATACAATAAAGTGAACAAATCCTAACTGTTAAACTTTATATTTTTAGATACTTCTGTAACTACCCTTAGATCAGGATAAGGGCAATTCCAGCACCCCAGAAGTTTCCATTGTGTCCCTTCCTAGTCAATACCACACTCTCAAAGGTAGCCACTATTCTGATGTCTATCATCATTAGTTTTGACTATTTTTGTTCTGTTTGGTTTTGTTTGTTATTTGGGCTTTTTTTATTTTTGGCCACGCCGGACGGCCTGTGTCATCTTAATTCGCCAACCAGGGATTGAACCTGCACCCTGGCAGTGAAAGCTCTGAGTCCTAACTGCCGGACCACCAGGGAATTCCCAGTTTTGATTATTTCTGAACTTCATACAAATGGAATCATAAAATATATAATCTCGTGTTTGGATTCTTTTGTTCATCATTATCTGTGAGGTCCATCCACGGATAATGTATAATTTTAAAATGTTAATTACAAATTAATGTTTATGTTCAATTCAAAGACATTTGATTTGCCTTAGAAAATAGAAAAAAGTTATTTTTAAATATTATTTAAATAATATAATTTAAATATTGAATATTTGTATTTAATTTATATACTACAAATTAATATTTCTGGAGGTTACAGAAACTTCTAAACCAAATTTTGATGGAATATTGTATCACTTAGTCAACTTTTGAACACTAAGGTACTGTTTGTAATTTTATATCCAATATATTTTTTAAAACCCTCCATATTAGCATCAAGTACCAACTATACATTTTATAATGCAAACTATTTGATTTGAAAGGAAACATTTTTAAGATTATAAATTTTTTTTTACTTTTAAGATTATATAGAAGTAACTGATGTAACCTTATGTGTAGTTTTATGTAATGATATCTTTTGAAAGCCTGGTATTTTAATTCCTTAAAAATTAGTCTTATTTAAGAGATTTGGGGATGCATAATTTTTTCCACAGTTGTTGATGAAATTGTGCAGCTCATTAGCATAGAGCTAAGTAATCCCAGCGTACTCCCCTGACTCCATAAGTTTGCCAGTAAAAATTGTGCAAAACAATCTTGCAACATTTAACATTACTGACAAATTTGAAAATAATGAGTGACAAAAATTCTATGCCACAAGTTATATGGAGGATATCTATAATCTTTTTATTTTTAAAAAAATGTAGCTTTTAAACAGGGCAATCATTCAGTACAGGACTAATGTTACGAGAGAGGGAAAAGACCTAGAAGGAAAGGATAGAGGTGTGTTCAGGAGGATAGAGGTGTGTTCAGGTTAATGTTGTTACACATTTCACTTAAGAAGAAAAGCGTTTAGGAACATGGAATATTTGTAATTTTGCACAAATGTGGTTGAAATAATATAGGCTTTGGAGCCACATAGACTTGGTTTGAACCTCAGGTTTATTACTTATTATCTTTTTGACTTTGGCAAGTTACTTAACCTCGAGCCTTAGGTAAGTCACCTGAAAAATGGAGAACACTAAGAATATTGCTGTTTATCTTTTACAATGAAAAAATATATATAAGCACCAAGTACATATAACAACTTTTTACTCTCCTAATAATTATTACCATATTAGGAGATAATCACTACAACTTACCTTCCCAATACAGCTACTAGATATATCCAGAATTGTTTGCAAACACCTATATTCCTTCCATTATGCAAGTAGCTCTCACAATAACAGGACATCACTAATTAGGAAGATCACAGGTATTATGATTCATATATGGAAATCAATAATCATGGAGGAGGGGCTTCCCTGGTGGCGCAGTGGTTGAGAGTCCGCCTGCCGATGCAGGGGACATGGGTTCGTGCCCCGGTCCGGGAGGATCCCACATGCCGTGGAGCGGCTGGGCCTGTGAGCCGTGGCCGCTGGGCCTGCGCGTCTGGAGCCTGTGCTCCGCAATGGGAGAGGCCCCAGCAGTGAGAGGCCCGCGTACCGCAAAAAAAAAAAAAAAAAAAAAAAAAAATCATGTTGGAGAGTACAAAAAAAGTGACTTGAATTCAGGTATATCAGCAGTGGCTAAAAACTTAAGCTCTCTCCAGTGATGCCTGGGACAGTTCTTCAGAAAAAAAGAGAGAAAAGCTCTAAATTTTCTCAAATAAAGGAATATGAAAGTGTGGCAGTGGAAATGACTGTCAACAGAGCCCTGGAATAGTAGTATGAAAAATAGTGGAGTTATCCAGTCAGCAACTCACATATTTTTCTTAAGCATACTAACCCTAATAGGCAGAATGGGGTTTGGGATCAGATGATCATGTAGGTCCAAAACCTGGACCTAAACACTTTGTGGATGTATGTCAATTTATTTAATCTCAGTTTCTCATCTGTAAATGTGGATAACGATAGTTATCACTATGCAGGGCCATGATATACATTCAAGGAATTTATCATGTAAAGGGCTTAGTTTAGAGCACTGTCAGAATACAGTAAGCACTCAATATGTGTGCCTGTTGCCTTTCAGGACACCCTTTCTTGGTTCTCCTACTTCTCTGGTCACTCCTTAGTCTCCTAAACTGCACACATGCAGGGCACAACTCCAGGAGTCCTAGCAGAGAACAGCTGCTGTGAGGCTGAGAGGTAGGCAGAGACTTCAGAGGTCACCCAGTGTTGCAGTCTGGGCTTACCCAGAGGGGAGATTCCTTGGTGAACACCAGTGGCATTAAGACCTCAGAAAATACATGCTTAGGAATAAAAACAATACTCAAGGAGTAAGAGCCAGGAATAAGAGTGAAACTGAAATAGACCACCCCAAGCCTAAACCCAAGTTTTGACAGGATCAAGGTGATCTGCAGTAATTTATTTTTCAGAGGAAGTCTCTATAATGTATCATCCACAATTTCTAGCATACAATAAAAGTTATTAGATATGCAAAGCTGGGGGTAGTGACCAACAATCAAGAGATAAAATAATTAGTAAAAGCAAACAAAAGTGAACAAGAACTTCAAAATAACTGTAATTAATACATTAAAAACATAGAGAAAAAATGTACAAGATAGGTAGCACAGAATATTTCAACAGAGATAAATCTATTTTAAAAAAAGAATCAAATGAACATTTTAGAACTGCAAAATTCAGTATCTGAAATTAAGAATGTATTAGACGGGTTTAAAAGCATACTAGTAGGAATTGCCTGGCTGGTGGTCCAGTGGTTGAGACTCCGTGCTTCCACAGCAGGGGGCACGGGTTTGATCACTGGTTGGGGAACTGGGATCCCATGAGCCTCATGGCCAAAATAAACAAATAAATATAAATACATAAATAAATACACGCCCTTTTCACAGGGAATTATACTCAATATCCTGTAGTAAACTATAATGGAGAAGAATATGAAAAATAATATATATATGTATAACTGAGTCACTTTGCTGTACAGCATAAATTAACAGTGTAAATCAACTACACTTCAATAAAATTTAAAAAATAAAAGCATACTAAACACATTACTCCTGTTTATATCGAAGACAGAATTATGAATGCAAAGAAAGGCCAAAAGAAAACATACAAACAAAAACAAATAGAAAAAAGAAAGCAGAGCATGAGAAAGATGTGGGACACACTCCTATGCATATAGAATGGGAGTGCTAGGAGAGGAAAGAATAGGAAAAAGCATATTTGAAGAAATAATGGCTAACGACTTTCCAAGTCTGTTCAAGGACATTGACCAACAGATATGAGAAACTCAGAAAACCTTAAGGAGCATAAATAAGAAATTCATACCTTAGAAATCAGTCAAATGGCTGAAAACCAAAGAGAAACAAAAAACATCTTAAAAGCAGGTTTCACATCATCTGACCTTCCATTACCTTCCTGATCTTCTCTCTTTCAACTCTCCAACTTACTCACTCCCTTCCTTGCTGTCCCTTGAACACACCTGGCACAATCTTGCTTTAGAGGCCTTGTAGTGGCTGTTTCCTCTGCCTGGAACATTCTTCCCCAACATGTCTCTCTAGGCACCTTATTTAAAAAGACCACTTCCCATCCCCTTGTGCGCACTCATTCCCACCCCATCCATACCCTTAGACTCCCAATCACCCTACCATGCCTTATTTTTT
This sequence comes from Aethalodelphis obliquidens, assembly GCF_003676395.1. Taxonomy (NCBI): domain Eukaryota; kingdom Metazoa; phylum Chordata; class Mammalia; order Artiodactyla; family Delphinidae; genus Aethalodelphis; species Aethalodelphis obliquidens. The sequence continues at coordinate 47,204,940 of NW_020837951.1, forward strand.
TTCCCACAGAACTTTTCACCTTCTAACATTCTGCATTCCATATATAAACACATATATATGTTCTTCTGAAGAACACAGGCAAACAACCAAATTGACATCTTCATTACTAATAATTACTAATTATTTCATTTCCAGTTAATAATTACTAACTCATTACTAATATATATATACACACAAAATCACAGTAGCAATAATAATATCAGTTATTTAGTGCTCTCATAGTTGGCACAGAAATATTAATTTGTACCAAGTCACACAGCTAGTAACTGGCAGAGCCAGGACTTAGATCCATGCTGAATTCCAATAAAAATAATTTTTAGATTAGAAAGGATAAGACCTAAAGATATGTAAATGAGCTAAATGTAACAATTAAATTTCAGTCTGTTGAAAAAACAAAACAAAATCTCTCTCAGCACTAAAGAATGAAATGCAGATATTAGTACATGTCACTAGGTGATGCTCTTCATTAAACTTCTCTCCTAGTAAGGTAATCTGAGGAATTAAAACTCACTCAGATGGGGAAGAATTTATGCTAGGTCTAATAATAATTAAGCTGGCTCATTAACCACAAAAGTTACATAGCTCAGAAAACAAATTTACAAACAAAAAGGTAAGCCACACGAATTTATGGTAGAAAAGCTTTCTGTAGACTGTAAACTTAGAGGTTTCTATATCATAAACATGATATTTCTATTTATTTATTTATTTATATTTATTTATTTATTTATTGCGGTATGCGGGCCTCTCACTGTTGTGGCCTCTCCCGTTGCGGAGCACAGGCTCCGGACGCACAGGCTCAGGGGCCATGGCTCACGGGCCTAGCCGCTCCGCGGCATGTGGGATCTTCCCGGACCGGGGCACGAACCCACGTCCCCTGCATCGGCAGGTGGACTCTCAACCACTGCGCCACCAGGGAAGCCCTGTATCTCTACTTTTTTATGCTTAAAATATTTTAAAGTAAATTGACTATACACCCTTTAATATTTCAATATGTATCTCTCAAATAACATTATTACACCTAAGCAAAATGATTCCTTAATATCATCTATTACCCAAAAACCAATGGTCAATAAACATTAAAGGGGGCTCAGGCTCATTAGTAATTAGAGAAATACAAATTAATAAGACAAAGACATATGTTGCACACATATCTGACAGAAATTTAAAAGTATGATACCAAGTGTTGGAAAGGATGCAGAGCACAGGAGCTCTAATACATTGCTATGGGGAAGGGAGATAACAATCCTTCCGGAAAGACAGCATTACATAGTGCATAGTAATAGTGAAGATGCATATATACCTGATGCCCTCTACCACTGCTAGACACACCTAACAGAAACTGTAGCAAGAAACAAGACAAGTACACCAGGAAACATTTCAATCTTCTTCTATTACATACCTAACAGAAAATGTACCAAGAAATAAGACACTTATACCAAGAAACACTTAGTATTGTTTGTTATAGGAAAATTCTGAAATAACTCAAATGTCCCTCAGTATTAGAGAGGAAAAATAAATTTTGGTATGTAAATACAATAGAACAAAACAGAATAAAAAATGTAGAATAAAAATGTAATCTTAACAAATTAGAGCTCTTGCAACAACACGGATCAATTTCACAAGTTTCATAATAATGAAATAAGAAGAGATACAAATTAACATGCACAGTATAAGTCTGTTCATATAAAGGTTGAAACCAATGCCTGCCACTTATTTTCAAATGGTTCAGCAAATAAAAAATATATCCATATATCTATTCAAATATAAAGAAAATGTGGCAAAATGTTAACAATTGTGAATCTAAGTGAAGAGCATACAAAGGTTCATTGTACTACATTGCTACTTTTCTTTAGGTTTGAGATTTTTCAAAACAAAAAGATAGAAAAAATGTTCAAAAATCAGACAAAGCTAACTTATATTGTTTAGGAGTATTTTATTCACGTGGGTGATAAATGTATGATTATTCTTTATGTGTTAAACTATACATATAGATTTTATGCATTTTTTTCTATATGTAAATTTCATAAGCGAAAAAAGTTAAAAATAATGTGATAAGATACATAAAAATATTTTCAAAGAAAAACTGCTATATACTTGTTAAACATTATTATTAAAAAACAAACTTTTTGCTTTACAACAAGCAAGCGTAAGCAAGAGGGATTTTGTTATGTGGGACATTAACCTGAGATCAATCTGTCAAAAGGTACCTCCTGAGGACCAATTTTTGAGGCTAGCAACAAAATAATGTCATCTGATTTTTCCATGAGATAGTTTCTATACAAGCATCAATTCTGAATCTTGCTTAATTTGATACTAGATAGTATATTCTTCTAAATAATTCCCATGAACTGCAATACGATACTCCAATACTCATTTTGGCAGATATACTAGCATATGCTACTTAAAAATGTATTATAAGAAAACTCTGGATGAAAGCTTTATCACTATTCAAATATCATACACAATTCATATTGTCCATGTATTTTCTATATGTTTTTCCAATGTCCTTACTAGTATTCCACAGTATTTTTTTTTAAACCCTCAAAATTAAAGTTGTTCAGAATTTCATGCTTCCAAACTATCTTTTAACATAGTTATATCAATCCATCTGATTGTCTTCTTCTGTGTCATCTAAATCAATATCAAAATCTAAATCTAAATCATCACTTTCTTCATTTCTTCTGCAGCTTCTTCTGTGGCTGGAACGTTGATTATTTTCAACATTTTCTGTCTTTTCTGGTTCTATATTAAACCTAAAGATGGAAGAAAAAAACTTTATTTCTCAGGATTTCATTGTAGACTGAAAAGACTTTTACACTACATTTCTTGATTAATAGGAGCCTAATGAAATAAAGAGGAAAAGATCCTTGAAGATTAACTTAACTCAAGAGCCAACCAATTATAATACAGTTGTCAATAAAGTATGATCAAAGAAATTAACACATGATGTCCATTAAAGAAAAGAAGTTATATAATGAGTAATTCTTTTGTAATGTGTAATAAATGTGAACCTCATAAATATTTTAACTTTCTAAAAATGATGTTTCACTTTTATTATAACGATAGAAATATTTAACAATTAATTAAGATGTTCTTCCTGTTGGGTAGAACAACGTCTACATTAGTGTGACATTCTGCATCTTAAGACTCTCAGAGCAACTGAATGTTTCCTTAAAAGAAAATTCACATATTAATTAAAAGAGTAAATCGCAAACATAAAAAGAAATACTCACGGAATAACATCTTCTCTCTTTCCACATTTGGCACAAACTTCAAGATCACAGGCACATGGTCTACACATTATGTGATAAGAATCCTTCACTGTCTTTTGTAAACATTTAACACTAAAAGTAGAAAAGAAAATAAAATCTTAATTTTTTACTCATTATCTAAGGTTTATTTAATGAAATAAGGGGGTGTGTGGCTAAGTGTATAGCTGATAAGCCTCAATCTCAGATATTACTCTCATATGTTATTTAGATTAATTACATAGCATTTCTAGAGAACAGTGTACAGCTCAGAATAATAGTAGATTCTTAAAGCTTTTAAAAAATGTCATCTGCAAATATTAACAATTTTACTCCTTCCTTTTCAATTTGGATTCCTTTTATTTCTTTTCCTTATCTGATTGCTCTGGCTAGGACTTCCAACACTATGTTGAATAAAAGTGGCAACAGTGGGCATCCTTGTATTGATCCTGATCTTAGAGGGAAAGCTTTCAGTTTTCACCACTGAGTATAACGTTAGCTGTGGATTTATCATATATGGCCTTTATTATGTTGAGAAACTTTCCCTCTATACCCACTTTGTTGAGAGTTTTTATCATATCATTGTGTGAAATGCTTTTTTTGCATCTATTGAGATGGTCATATGATTTTTATCCTTCATTTTATTAATGTGCTGTATCATATTGATTGATTTGAGGAAATCGAACCATTCTTGCATGCCTGGAATAAACCCCACTTGATCATGGTGAATGGTCCTTTTGATGTATTGTTGAATTCAGTTTACTAATATTTTGTTGAGAACTTTTGCATCTATGTTCATCAGGGATAATGGCCTGTAATTTTCTTTTCTTGTGGTATCCCTGTCTGGTTTGGTAGCAGAGTAATGCTGGCCTCATAAAATGAGTTTGGAAGCATTCCCTCCTCTTGAAGAGTCTGAGAAGGATTGGTATTCGTTTTTTGTTTTTTTGTTTTTTTGGAAGAGTTTGAGAAGGATTGGTATTAGTTCTTCTTTGAATGTTTGGTAGAATTTACCAGTGAAGCTGTCTGGTCCTGGACTTTTGTTTGTTGGGAGATTTTTGATTGGTAATTCAATCTCCTTACTAGTAAGTGAACTTTTAGATTTTTACTTCTTCATGATTCAGTCTTTGTAGGGTGTATGTTTCTAGGAATTTACCCATTTCTTATAGGTTGTCAAACGTGTTGGCATACAATTGTCCATCGAAGTCTCTTAAAATCCTTTGTATTTCTGTGGTATCTGTTGCAATGTCTCCTTTTTCATTTCTGATTTGATTTATTTGAGTTCTCTTTTTTCTTGGTGATTCTAGCTAAAGGTCTGACAATTTTGTTTATCTTTACAAATAACCAGTTCTGAGATTCATTGATCTTTCCTGTTGTCTTTTCAGTTCCTATTTCGATTATTTCCAATCTGAACTTTGTTATTTCCTTCCTTCTTCTAACTTTGGACTTCATCTATTTTTCTAGTTCCTTTAGGAACAAAGTTAGGTTGTTTAACGTATATATGGAATTTAAGGAAAAAAAAACATGTCATGAAGAACCCAGGGGTAAGACAGGAATAAAGACACAGACCTACTAGAGAATGGACTTGAGGATATGGGGAGGGGGAAGGGTAAGCTGGGACAAAGCGAGAGAGAGGCATGGACATATATACACTACCAAATGTAAGGTAGATAGCTAGTGGGAAGCAGCCACATAGCACAGGGAGATCAGCTCGGTGCTTTGTGACCGCCTGGAGGGGTGGGATAGGGAGGGTGGGAGGGAAGGAGACGACGCAAGAGGGAAGAGATATGGGAACATATGTATAACTGATTCACTTTGTTACAAAGCAGAAACTAACACACCATTGTAAAGCAATTATACTCCAATAAAGATGTAAAAATAAATAAATAAATAAAGTTACTTTGTTTAAGATTTTTTTTGTTTCTTGACGTAAGCATTTACTGCTAGGAACCTCCTTCTCAGAACTGCTTTGTGGGTTAACATAAAATATATCCTGGAGAATGCTCCGTGGACACTTGTGAAGTGTACGTATTTTGTTGCTTTTGGTTGGAATATTCCATATGTACCCATATAATATTGTTTAAAAGGCCATACTAACAAAAGCAATCTACAGATTCAATTCAGTCCTTATCAAAATTTCAGTGGTATTTTTCACAGAAATAAAACAAACAATCCTAAATTTGTATGGAACCACAAAAGACCCCAAATAGCAAAGCAGTCTTGAGAAAGAAGAAAAAAGGTAACAGCAGCACACTTCCTGATTTCAAACTATATTACAAAGCCACAGTAATCAAAACAGTGGTACTGGCATAAAAATAGACACATAGATTGATGGAACAGAATAGAGAGCCCAGAAATAAACCCATTCATATATGGTCAATTAATTTATAAAAAGGAGCCAAGAATATACAATAAGGAAAGAACAGTCTCTTCTATAAATGGTATTGGAAAAACTGGACAGCCACATGCAAAAGAATGGAACTACACCACTATCTTACACTATACAAAAAAATTAACTCAAAGTGGGTTACAGACTTGAATGTAAGACCTAAAACCATAAAACTCCTAGAAGAAAACTGGCAGTAAGCTCTTGACATCAGTCTTGGCAATTTTTTGGAAATCATTTTGGAAATAAAGTCAAAAAAAAAAAATAAACAAGTGGGACTATAACATACTAAAAAGCTTCTTCACAGCAAAGGAAAACGCCAACAAAATGAAAAGGCAACCTACAGAATGAGAGAAAATATTTGCAAATCATGTATATGTTAAGGGGTTAATAACTCAAATATACAAAGAACTCATATACCCCAAAGGCAAAAAAAAAAAAAAAAAAAATCTGATTAAAAAATGGGCAGGGCTTCCCTGGTGGCGCAGTGGTTGAGAGTCCGCCTGCCGATGCAGGGGACATGGGTTCATGCCCTGGTCCAAGAAGATCCCATGTGCCGCGGGGCGGCTGGGCCCATGAGCCATGGCCGCTGGGCCTGTGCGTCCGGAGCCTGTGCTCCGCAACGGGAGAGGCCACAACAGTGAGAGGCCCGCGTACTGCAAAATAAATAAATAAATGAGCAAAGGATCTGAATAGACATTTTTCCAAAGAATACATACAGATGGCCAACAGGTACATAAAAAGATGCTCAACATCACTAATAATCAGGGAAATTCAAATCTAAACCAAAATGAGATATCACTCCACACCTGTCAGAATGGCTATTATCAAAAAGACAAGAAATAACAAGTGTTGGCAAGAATGTGGGGAAAAAAGGAAAGTTTATGCACTGTTAGTGGGAATGTAAATCAGTGCAGCCACTATGGGAAACATTATAGAGGTTAATCAAAAAATTAAAAACGGAACTACCATTTGATCCAGCAATTCTACTTTTGGGTATTATTCCAAAGAAAACAAAAACACTAACTTGAAAAGATATATTCATCCCCATGTTCACTGCAGCATTATTTGCAATGGAAAAGAAATGGAAACAACCCAAGTGTCCATTGATGGATGGATAAAGAAAATGTAATATATACGTACACACACACACACACACACACACACACAATGGAATATTATTCAGTCTTTAAAAAAGAAGGAAATCTTGCCATTTGTGACAACATGGATGGACCCTGAGGGCATTATGCTAAGGGAAATAAGTCAGACAGAAAAAGGCAAATTCCATATAATCTCACTTCTATGTAAAATCTGAATGAATGAATGAATGAATAAATAAATAAAATACCTAGCTCATGGATACAGAGAACAGATTGGTGGTTGTCAAAGGCAAGGGGTAGGGGGTGGGCAAAATGGGTGAAGGGGGTCAAAAGGTACAAACTTTGAGCTATAAAATAAATAAGTCATCGGGATGTAATGTACATCATGGTAACTATGGTTAATAATTCTGTATTGCATATTTGAAAGTTGCTAAGAAAGTAAATCTTAAAAGTTCTCATCACAAGAAAAAAAATTTTGTGACTATGTATGGTGATGCATGTTAACTAGACTTATTGTGGTGATCATTTTGCAATGTATAAAAATATCAAATCATTATGTTGTATACTTGAAACTAACATAATGTTATATGTCAATTATATCTCAATTTTCAAAAAATTAAAATTTTTTCTGCATCAAAGGACATTATCAAGAAAGTGAAAACAAAACCCTGCTGAATGGGAGAAAATACTTGGAAATCATATCTGATAAGGAACTGGCATCTAGAATATACTAAAAACTCCTATAACTCAATAATAAAAAGACAAATAACACAATTACAAATAAACAAAGAATCTGAATAGACATTTTCCCAAAAAAGATATACAAATGGCCAATAAGCACATGAAAAGATCATCAACATCTTTAGTCATCAGGGAAATGCAAATCAAAACCACGATAAGGAACCACCATATAATGACTAGAATGACTAGTATCAAAAAGAAGGGCAATAACAAGTGTTGGTAAGGATGTGGAGAAATTGGAATCCTCATATTGCTGGTGGGAAGTAAAAAGGTACGGTCACTTTTGAAAACAATTTGGCAGTTCCTCAAAAGGTTATAAATACAGAAGTATCACCTAACCCAGAAACTCTACTTCTAGATACATACCCAAGAGAATTGAAAACACATATGCACGCAAAAACTTGTACATCAATGTTCACAGCAGCATTATTTGTAAGAGCCAAAAAAGTAGGAATAATCCAAATGTCCATCAATTGATGAATGGGTAAATAACAATATATATCCATACGATGGAGTATTACTTATTAATAAAAAAGAATTAAGCACTGATAAATGTTACAACATGCTTGAAAAAAATATGCTAAGTGAAAGAAGGCAGTCATAGAAGACTACATATTATATGATTCTGTTTATATGAAATGTCCAAAATAGGTAAATCTATAGAAAGAGAAAGCAAGGGTTGGGGGAATGTTTGGGGGAGAAATGGAGATTGACTCCTAATGGGTATGAGGTTTCTTTCTGAGATGATGAAAATGTTCAAAATTTGATGTGTTTGCAAAACTCTGTGATATATAATACTAAAAGCTGCTAAACTGTACACTTCAAATGTATGAACAGTATAGTACGTGAATCTTAATAAAGATATTTTTAAAAAGCCAAATAGAAATATATTAGAAATAAGAAAGACATGGAGTGAAAGACACAAGAAATCTACTTTAAACATAAACAGGCATACCTCATTTTATTGTACTTTACAGATATTGCTTTTTTTTTCTTTTTTAAACAAATTGAAGGCTTGTGGCAACCCTGTGTTGAGCAAGTCTATCGTTGTCATTTTTTCCAACATTTGCTCACTTTGTGCCTCTGTGTCACATTTTGAATATTCTTGCAATATTTCAAATTTTTAAATTATTATATTTGTTACAGTTATCTGTGATGAGTAATCTTTGATGTTACTATTGCAAAAAGATTACAACTTGCTGAAGACTCAGATGATGGCTAGCATTTTCTAGCAATATTTTTTAAATAAGGTATGTACATTGATTTTTTAAAACATAATGCTATTGCATACTTAATAGACTACAATATAGTGTAAGCCTAAGTTCTACATGCACTGGAAACCAAAAAATTCATGTGACTCACTTTACTGCAGTGCTTGCTTTACTGAGGTGCCCTGGAATCAAACCCACAATATCTCTGAGATATGCCTGTAGAGAGTTAAAAGGAGAAGGGCAGGAAAAAAAAACAAATGCAGGGCTTCCCTGTTGGCGCAGTGGTTGACAGTCCGCCTGCCGATGCAGGGGACACGGGATCATGCCCCGGTCTGGGAAGATCCCACATGCCATGGAGCGACTAGGCCCGTGAGCCATGGCCGCTGAGCCTGTGTGTCCGGAGCCTGTGCTCCGCAATGGAAGAGACCACAACAGTGAGAGGCCCGCGTACCGCAAAAAAACACACACAAAAAAAATGCAAACACTAATCAGAAGAAAGCTACATTATTATTGAAATAGACTTCAAAGCAAAGAAAACTGTCAGGTTTAAAGAAAGGATATTACATGACAATGAAGGAATCAATTTTCCAAAAGCATGAAATAATCCTAAATATTTATGCACCAAAAAAGTGTGTTGAAATAAATGATGCAAAAGCATTGAACTAAAAAGAGAAATAGACAAATCCACAATTACAACTGGGGACTTCAACACCTCTCTCTGTAAGTGAAGAAACAAGCAGACAAAATCAGTAAAGATATAGAACACCTGACTGACAGAAGCCTATCAATCAAACTGACATTTACAGAACACTCCACCCAACAAGAGCAATATATTCCCTTCAAGCACACATGGAACAGAATCTAATATAAACCATATTCTGAGCTATAAAACCAACCTTAACAAATTAAAAACAAAAGCCTAAAATTTATATAAAGTATGTTCTCTTACCACAATGAAATTAACCAGAAATCAGTAACAGAAAAACATCTGGAAAATGCCCAAATATTCAAAAATTAAGCAAAACAATTCTAAATAACCTACAGGTTAAAGAGGAAGTCACAAAGGCCATCAGAATACTTCGATTGAATGATAATGAAAACACAGCACCAAAATTTATGGAATGGAGCTAAAGATGCTCTTGGGAAATTTATATAAATAAATGCTTATATTAAGCAAAAAGAACTATCTAAACATCCATCTTAAGAAAGAAGAAAAAGAAGAGTAAATTAAACTCAAAGTAAACAAAAGGGAGGAAGCAATATCAATGTGAACAGAAATTGATGAAATTGAAAAACAGAAAAAGAGAAAACCAATAAAATCCAAAGCAGGCTCTTTGCAAAGATTAATATAATTCATAAACATATAGCCAGGCTGATCAAGATAAAAAAAGAGAGACCACAAATAATCAATTTCAGGAAAGAAAGAGGGAACAATACTAGAGATGCAACAGATATTAAAGAATAATAAGAAAAATATACTAAAAACTCTATGCCTATAAATCCAACCACTTCATTGAAATGGACAAATTTCTGGAAAGACCAGTATAAAAACTTGCTTAAGATGAAATAGATAATCTAAAAACTCCTCTACCCATTAAAGAAAAATTTAGTTATGGTTAAAAACTCTCCCAACAAATAAAACTCCAGGCCAAAATGGCTTTAGAATTGGCGAATTCTACCAAACATTTAAGAGATAATACTAAATTTACACAAATCTTTCCAGAAAATAAAATAGAAAGAAACAGTTCCCAACTCATTTGATGAGGCCCTAACATCAAGATAAGAAAAAGACAAAATTACAAACGAGTATTGGTAATGAACACATGCAAGAAAATGTAACAAAATGTTAGCAAATCAAATCAAGCAATATGTAAAAAGGTTACACATCATGATCAAGTGGGGTTTATCTAGGGACATGAAAGTCTGATTCAATATTAAAATCAATAAACATAACTCATCAAATCAATGTTCTAACGAAGAAAAACCATATGATCATCTAGCTGCAGAAATAGTTATTTGACAAAATTTAACATCTATTCATGAAATAAGTTCTCAGCAAACTATGAACTGAAACTTCCTCAACCCAGTAAAATGCATCTAAAAAGAATCTACAGCTAATATACTTAAGGATAAAAGACTGGGTATGTTCCCCATAAGATCAGGAACAGGGTAAGAATATCTGTCCTCATCACTCCTTTTCAAAAACATACTGGAGGCCCTAGGCAGTAAAATAAAGCCAAAATAGAAATAAAAGTCATACAGACTGGAAAGCAAGAAATAAAACTGTCTTCATTTTTTATCTTTTTATTTTTTTCCCCCACCGCATGGCTTGCGGGATCTTAGTTCTGTGACCATGGCAGTGAAAGTGCCAAGTCCTAACCACTGGACCACCAGGGAATTCCTATGTCTTCATTTTTTAAAAAATTCACACAGAGAAGCCACAACAGTGAGAAGCCCGCGTACTGCCAAAAAAAAAAAAAAAAA
>NW_020837951.1:47216206-47292288 GCF_003676395.1 Aethalodelphis obliquidens
TTCATGCGCTGTGCACCCTCCAGCCACTACATGCTGCTCTTCTCCATGGCAGCACCATGGACCTGGGCCAGATGTGCAGCTTCTACATCGGCCTCGGCTCACGCATCAACTGCAACATCTTCTCCTATGACTACTCGGGCCATGGCATCAGCTTGGGCAAGCCCTCTGAGAAGAACCTCTACATGACATCGATGCCGTGTGGCAGGCACTGTGCATCGGAAGTGAGAAGAACTACAATCCTGCAGCCGGTGGAACAAAAACCACATCCACAGAAAGATAGACAAGATGAAAAGGCAGAGGGCTATGTACCAGATGAAGGAACAAGATAAAACCCCAGAAAAACAACTAAATGAAGTGGAGACAGGCAACCTTCCAGAAAAGGAATTCAGAATAATGATAGTGAAGATGATCCAGGACCTAGGAAAAAGAATGGAGGCAAAGATCGAGAAGATGTAAGAAATGTTTAACAAACACCTAGAAGGATTAAAGAACAAACAGAGATGAACAATACAATAACTGAAATGAAAAATACACACGAAGGAATCAATAGCAGAATAACTGAGGCAGAAGAACGGATAAGTGACCTGGAAGACAGAATGGTGGAATTCACTGCTGTGGAACAGAATAAAGAAAAAAGAATGAAAATAAATGAAGACAGCCTTTGGGACAACATTAAATGCAACAACATTCGCATTATAGCGGTCCCAGAAGAAGAGAGAGAAAGGACCCGAGAAAATATTTGAAGAGATTATACACGAAAACTTCCCTAACATGGGAGAGGAAATAGCCACCCAAGTCCAGGAAGCACAGAGAGTCCCAGGCAGGATAAACCCAAGGAGAAACACGCCAAGACACATAGTAATCAAATTGGCAAAAATTAAAGACAAAGAAAAATTATTGAAAGCAGCAACGGAAAAACGACAAATAACATACAAGGGAACTACCATAAGGTTAATAGCTGATTTCTCAGCAGAAATTCTACAAGCCAGAAGGGAGTGGCATGACATATTTAAAGTGATGAAAGGGAAGAAACTAAAACCAAGATTACTCTACCCAGCAAGGATCTCATTCAGACTCAACGGAGAAATCAAAAGCTTTACAGACAAGCAAAAGCTAAAAGAATTCAGCACCACCAAACCAGCTCTACAACAAATGCTAAAGGAGCTTCTCTAAGTGGGAAACACAGGAGAAGAAAAGGACCTACAAAAACAAACCTAAATCAATTAAGAAAATGGTAATAAGAACATACATATCAATAATTACCTTAAATGTGAATGGATTAAATGCTCCAACCAAAAGACACAGGCTCGCTGAATGGATACAAAAACTAGACCCATATATATGCTGTCTACAAAAGACCCACTTCAGACCTAGGGACACATACAGACTGAAAGTGAGGGGATGGAAAAAGATATTCATGCAAATGGAAATCAAAAGAAAGCTGGAGTAGCAATACTCATATCAGATAAAATAGACTTTAAAATAAAGAATGTTATAAGAGACAAGGAAGGACACTACATAATGATCAAGGGATCAATCCAAGAAGAAACATAACAAGTATAAATATACATGCACCCAACATAGGAGCTCCTCAATACATAAGGCAACTGCTAACTGCTATAAAAGAGGAAACTGACAGTGACACAATAATAGTGGGGGACTTTAACACCTCACACCAATGGACAGATCATCCAAACAGAAAATTAATAAGGAAACACAAGCTTTAAATGACAAAGTAGACAAGATAGAGTTAATTGATATTTATAGGACATTCCATACAAAAACAGCAGATAACTCTTTCTTCTCAAGTGCGCACGGAACATTCTCCAGGATAGATCACATCTTGGATCACAAATCAAGCCTCTGTAAATTTAAGAAAATTGAAATCATATCAAGCATCTTTTCTGACCACAATGCTATGAGATTAGAAATCAATTACAGGGGAAAAAACGTAAAAAGCACAAACACATGGAGGCTAAACAATACCTTACTCAATAACCAAGAGATCACTGAAGAAATCAAAGAAGGCATCAAAAAATACTTAGAGACAAATGACAATGAAAACACAACAATCCAAAACCTATGGGATGCAGCAAAAGCAGTTCTAAGAGGGAAGTTTATCACAATACAATCCTTCCTCAAGAAACAACAAACATCTCAAATAAACAATCTAACCTTATACCTAAAGGAACTAGAGAAAGAAGAACAAACAAAACCCAAAGTTAGTAGAGGAAAAAAATCATAAAGATCAGAGCAGAAATACATGAAACAGAAACAAAGAAAATAGCAAAGATCAATAAAACTAAAAGCTGGTTCTTTGAGAAGATAAACAAAATTGATAAACCATTTGCCAGACTCATCAAGAAAAAGAGGGAGAGGACTCAAATCAATAAAATTAGAAATGAAAAAGGAGAAGTTACAACAGACACCGCAGAAATACAAAGCACCCTAAGAGACTACTAAAAGCAACTCTATGCCAATAAAATGGACAACCTGGAAGAAATGGACAAATTCTTAGAAAGGTATAACCTTCCAAGACTGAACCAGGAAGAAACAGAAAATATGAACATACCAATCAGAAGTAATGAAATTGAAACTGTGATTAAAAATCTTCCAACAAACAAAGCCCAGGACCAGATGGCTTCACAGGTGAATTCTATCAAACATTTAGAGAATAGATAACACACATTCTTCTCAAACTCAAGAAATTGCAGAGGAAGGAACACACCCAAATTCATTCTACGAGGCCACCATCACCCTGATACCAAAAACAGACAAAGATACTACAAGAAAAGAAAATGACAGACCAATATCACTGATGAATATAGATGCAAAAATCCTCAACAAAATACTAGCAAAGAGAATCCAATAACACATTAAAAGGATCATGCACCATGATCAACTGGGATTTATCCCAGGGATGCAAGGATTCTTCAATATACGCAAATCAATCAATGTGATACACCATATTAGCAAATTGCAGAAGAGAGACCATAGGATCATCTGAATAGATGCAGAAAAAGCTTTCGACAAAATTCAACACCAATTTATGATAACAACCCTCCAGGAGGTAGGCATAGAGGGAACTTACCTCAACATAATACAGGCCATATATGACAAACCCACAGCCAACATCGTTCTCAACAGTGAAAAACTGAAACCATTTCCTCTAAGATCAGGAACAAGACAAGGTTGTCCACTCTCACCACTGTTATTCAACATAGTTTTGGAACTTTTAGCCACAGCAATCAGAGAAGAAAAAGAAATAAAAGGAATCCAAACTGGAAAAGAAGAAGTAAATCTGTCACTGTTTGCAGGTGACATGATACCATACATAGAGAATTCTAAAGATGCTACCAGAAAACTGCTAGAGCTAATCAATGAATTTGGTAAAGTAGCAGGTTACAAAATTAATGCACAGAAATCTCTTGCATTCCTATACACTACTGATGAAAAATCTGAAAGCGAAATTAAGGAAACACTCCCATTTACCACTGCAACAAAAAGAATAAAATACCTAGGAATAAGTCTTCCTAAGGAGACAAAAGACCAGTATGCAGAAAACTATAAGACACTGGTGAAAGAAATTAAAGATGATACAAATAGATGGAGAGATATACCATGTTGTTGGATTGCAAGAATTAATATTGCGAAAATGACTATACTACCCAAAGCAATCTACAGATTCAGTGCAATCCCTATCAAATTACCAATGGCGTTTTTTATGGAACTAGAACAAAAAACCTTAAAATTTGTAATGGAGACACAAAAGACCCCAAATAGCCAAAGCGGTCTTGAGGGAAAAAAACGGAACTGGGGGAATCAGAGTCCCTGACTTCAGACTATACTAGAAAGCTACAGTAATCAAGACAATATGGTACTGGCACAAAAACAGAAATAGATCAATGGAACAAGATAGAAAGCCCAGAGATAAACCCATGCACCTATGGTGAAGTAATCTATGACAAAGGAGGCAAGGATATACAATGGAGAAAAGACAGTCTCTTCAATAAGTGGTGCTGGGAAAACTGGACAACTATATGTAAAAGATTGAAATTAGTACACTCCCTAACACCATACACAAAAATAGACTCAAAATGAATTAGAGACCTAAATGTAAGACCGAACACTATAAAACTCTTACAGGAAAACATAGAAAGGACACTCTTTGACATAAATCACAGTAAGATCTTTTTTCATCCACCTCCTAGAGTAATGGAAATAAAAAATAAACAAATGGGGTCTCATGAAACTTTTTGCACAGCAAAGGAAACTACAAACAAGACGAAAAGACAACCCTCAGAATGGGAGACAATATTTGCAAACGAATCAACAGACAAAGGATTAATCTCCAAAATATATAAACAGCTCATACAGCTCAATATTAAAAAAACAAACAACCCAATCCAAAAATGGGCAGAAGACCTAAATAGACATTTCTCCAAAGAAGACATACAAATGGCCAAGAAGCACATGAAAAGCTGCTCAACATCACTAATTATTAGAGAAATGCAAATCAACACTACAATGAGGTATCACCTCACACCAGTCAGAATGGGCATCATCACAAAATCTAGAAACAACAAATGCTGGAGAGGGTGTGGAGAAAAGGGAACCCTCTTGCACTGTTGGTGGGAATGTAATTTAATACAGCCACTATGGAGAACAGTAAGGAGCTTCCTTAAAAAACTAAAAATAGAATTACCATATGACCCAGCAATCCCACTACTGGGCATATACCCAGAGAAAACCGTAATTTAAAAAGACACATGCACCCCAATGTTCATCGCAGCACTATTTACAATAGCCAGGACATGGAAGCAACCTAAATGCCCACTGACAGACGAATGGATAAAGAAGGTGTGGTACGTATATACAATGGAATATTACTCAGCCATAAGAAGGAATGAAATTGGGTCATTTGTAGAGACATGGATGGATCGAGAAACTGTCATACAGAGTGAAGTAAGTCAGACAGAGAAAAACAAATATCGTATATTAACGCATATATGTGGAACCTAGAAACATGCTACAGATGAACTGGTTTGCAGGGCAGAAATTGAGACACAGATGGAGACAACAAACGTATGGACACCAAGGGGGAAAAGTGGTGGTGGTGGGGGGGTGGGATGAATTGGGAGATTGGGATTGAGGTATATACATGAATACGTATAAAACGGATAACTAATAAGAACCTGCTGTATAAAAAAATAAATAAATTTAAAAAAATAAAATTGACAAGCTGATTCTAAAAGTTATAAGAAAAAGCAAAGTAAATATATTAGCCAAAACTATTTTGAAAGAAAAACAAGGTTGGAAGACTTTCTTAAGCCTGGATTTCAAGACTTATCTTAAAGCTGTAGTAATCAAGGAAGGCAGTATGGTATTGGTGAAAGACAGATACATACATCAATGGGACAGAATAGACTCTTACACACAACTCAACTGATTTTCAACACAGTACACAAAGGGAATTCAATGGAGAAAGTACAGACTTTTCAACAAATAACCATGGAACAGTTGGATATCCATAAAATTAACAGGAAATGGATCATAAACCCAATATAAAACCAAGAATTACATAACTTGTAGAGGAAAACAAAGGAAAAAATATTTGTAACCCTAGGCAAAGATTTCTTAACTACAACAAAACCATCATCAATAAATCCTGATAAATTAAACAGATCTTCACCATACATTCACACAAAACTCTGTACATGAAATATTTATGGCAGCATAGTTCACAATCACCAAAAACTAGCAAACCTAAATGTCTATCAACCAGTGAATGGATGAACAGTCGGTGATACATCCTGATTGAATACTACTCAGCAATAAAACCGACCTAACCACTGATCCACACAACAGTGCAGATGAATCTCAAATCCACTATAAGTTAAAGAAGTCAGCCTCAAAAGACCATATACTGTGTGACTCCATAAATATGACATTCTGCAATAAGGTAAAAGTATGGGGAAAGAAAACAGATCAGTGTTTGCCAGGGACTGGGAGTGAGGTAGGAGGAACTACAAAGTGGCATAAAGGAATGTTTGTGGGTAATAGAACCGTCCTATATCTTAATTGTGGTGTTTGTCTCACAACTGTATTCATTTGTCAAAACTTATAAAACTGTTGTTAAAAACAAAACAACTGCCCCCAAAATAGAGTCACTTAAGCTAAGGCCCAAATCACCAAATTGAGACAATTTCCGTTTTGGTTTTCCCAGAAATGGAATTTTAAACCAATCAGGACTCATCTAATCAGCACAAGCTAAGTACTCTGCCTGATAGGCCCTTGCCACCCCCTAAAGGAAAGTGACCTTGCAGTAACCAATCTGCTTTTTTGTCTAGTGTGACTTTCTTGTTCCCACACCCTTCTGCCTACAAAACTCTTTCATTTTCTACAGTTCCTCAGAGCTCCTTTCCATCTGCTAAATCGGATAAAGTCAATAAGATCTCGAAAATTCACTCAGTTGAATTTTGTTTTTCTAACACTGTACACTATAAAGGGTACATTTTACTGCATGTAAGAGACTTGATTAGGAAAAATGAATCAGAATTTAAAAAAAAAACTTCACAATCGAAGTAAAAATAATTATGAAAATTTTTTGTTAAATAATTTGGTATGTTTTGTGTTTTGACTTTCCAAAAAGCTTTACTTAATTACTTTGCGATAAAAATTAGATTAAAATATTATGCCATTAGAATACACACAAAATTCTAATAATACAAATGGACTAGGAAAAATTTCAGTGTTTTTTGGCTTCAATTTCTTTTTTTTAAATAATTTTAAAGGAAGTCTGTTTTGGTTAGATTTCTGAGGCTTCAAAGAAATTCATTTCTATTAATACGTTGTTTTATAACAGGGACTCCTGGGGTAAACTAATCCTTAAGTATTCAAATTGCTAATTCGGGGATAAAACTGTATTTGTAGAACTGTTAATGTTAAAATTTACATGTAAAATAGGCTCAAAAATGGGATATCCTGTTTTGGAATGCAGAGTTAAAAGATACCAGATTCTACATTTTCTAGCACATCTAATCCTCAAAACAGTGACTTTTATCACTGGCTCAAACACCTGTGTAGCTTATTAAAATGCAGATCTCTGGCCTCCACCCATTATTTATATAATCAGAATCTTGGGGTTGGGTTCCAAGAATCTGTCTGTTAATAAACTCTTAAAGAAATTCTTAAGCACATTACCACTGGAGAACTCTTGACCAGATCAAAGTACTACTCCTAGATAGGGGGGTCTTTCAATATCCTTCAATATGGTTGAGAAGAGAAGGAATTTTTTTGCTGAAAGCAATTATGCTCTTTTCAAATTTAAATCCACTCAGAAAAACAGGTTGTATTAGGCTAGTAGCTCTGAGTATAAATATACCTATCTTATAAGGAGATACACACACATACACATTTTTCAAATGACACGTTTCCTTTTTATAAACATGAAATGTTTGTTAAAAGGTAAATTATATACATTTTTAGACGTTTACAACCCTCCAGTTTCTCTGTCACAGAAGTGAGATCTTTGTGCGCCTTCAATTTCAAATCTCTTAACCTAGGCTTTATGTCTTCATGGGGAATACAGTGAGAGAAGACCTGAAAGTAATTGAGTTTCAGCCTCTTTTTCTCACCTAAATACATCACATTCGTCTAGCCAAAGAATCTTGATCTTAAGCATGAAATGGTTTAGACATTATTTTAATGATAAGAGATATACATTCCAAGTTGTAATAAAACTTGTGCAGTATCTTGAAACATCTTTAAAAATAGCTGTAAATTATTTAATCACTCCTGAGTATTTTTTTCTTGCAAAATGTGTAGTAAGGAAAAACTTGAAATTCACCTAAATACAAATTTTACCTAATTTCCCCTGAAAATAGCTACATTTTGAATATTTTGTGAGTTCATTACCAAGAGAACTCCAGAGATGTTAAAATAATGGTGATTTTGCCTTCTTTTCATTGCTCCATGAAATACAATTCCCAGAAATAATCAATCTTGACCATGCATATACCACAACTAATCATTTTAGTGGAAACTGTGCTCAAAAAAAAAGCACAGGTTACTCCTGTGAACCACGTTTACTAACAAAGGAGACAGTAATACACTTTTTAAAAATGTTATTATATTTACTTTTTTTATAATGAAAAACACAAAAGTAAAGAAAAAGTAATTAAAAGCTAAACAATGTTCACTACCTATTTAAGGATAAAAATCAGAGACAAAATTTGATTTTGAGGACCACTGTAAATACTAGAAAATATTATGTATTTTGAAAATAGCACTGATTTGGGATATCCTGATATCCTTGCCACATAATCATTGAAAGTCACTTTAACTTCTTTGAGTCTCATTCTTTACAATGGGTACTAAAAGTCCGGGCAACTTAGCATGAACAAAGACAGCAGCACCAAATTGTACTAGTAATCACTGTATTTGTCACCTCCACAAATTCATAGCTAAATAACAAAAATGAAAAACCCACAGACTTTCTAATGACATTCTTGTAGTATTAACACATTTTCTATTGTATAATAAAACATAGCAACATTTGGAAGATCTGTATAATTCAATGAACTAATATTTTCCAAATGAGCAAATGCATGATGTTACAAAAGCATGCATGAGTGAAAGATCCATTCAATTGCAAGACAGACCAATGGATTTTAGTATAACAAAGTGTTCTCTGATGTGGTTTCAGATTCTATACCATAACAAACCTTTAGGAAATTACCCTTCTGAGATCTGGTATGGTATCAAAGATGAATTTCTGCAATTATCTGGAAAAGGTTATTAAAATTTACTCATACTCTTTTTGAAATGTACTGTTTCCTTTTCCTTCTACTAGTCAGACACTAATGAAATTCATAGAAATATAAAACAATGCCACTTGTCTCACTAATATTTTTGTTTCAAAAGTTATTTTTTCATAAAAAGTTATTAGTATTAACACTTAATGGGCATGTTGCTTACATTCATATTATGTATTAAATAATTATTTTAAAATGTCTCAGTTTTCATATCTAATACAATAAATATCATTATATCTAATAAATATCATTAGACATAACCCATAAAAGCCAATATAAACCAAGCTATCAGGGCTTCCCTTGTGGCACAGTGGTTAAGAATCCCGCCTGCCAATGCAGGGGACACGGGTTCGATCCCTGGTCTGGGAAGATCCCACATGTTGCGGAGCAACTAAGCCCACGCGCCACAACTACTGAGCCTGCACTCTAGAGCCCGCGAGCCACAACTACTGAAGCCCGCCCGCCTAGAGCCCGTGCTCTGCAACAAGAGAAGCCACCGCAATGAGAAGCCTGCTCACCACAACTAGAGAAAGCCCGCGCGCAGCAACGAAGACCCAACGCAGCCAAAAATAAACAAATAATTAATTTTTAAAAAACAAGCTATCTGAGCTCCTCAGTAAATTTTTTTTTTTTTTTTTTTGTGGTATGCGGGCCTCTCACTGTTGTGGCCTCTCCTGCTGCGGATCGCAGGCTCAGCGGCCATGGCTCACGGGCCTAGCCGCTCCGCGGCATGTGGGATCTTCCCGGACCGGGGCACAAACCCATGGTCCTCTGCATCGGCTGGCGGACTCTCAACCACTGTACCACCAGTGAAGCCCCTCAGTAATTTTTAACAGTATAAAGAGGTCCTGAGAACAAAAGCTCTGAGAAGTACTGATCTGGACAATAAATACCAATGGGAAAAGAACTGATCTGATATTTTCAGTAACTTCTATAAGTAAAAGACTCATTTTACTCTGCCACAACTTTTCTGGTACTGCCTTCATTTCCTGGTTATATTATTACACTTTAACCTTTATCACAGTTCAGCTCCACTTGTAATATTCTGACAGGTGACAGCTAGGTGCTTTTGTAAACAGTGAGCTGTGATACTCCACTCTTGGTGTACAAATAATAGAAACTCACATTAACAGAGTTCTATAAAGTGACATTTCCTACAGTGGCTCCAAGTAACCTGTGCTAACACAGAAAGATCCAGAATCCATACTAAGGAATTATATCATATGCTACTTAGGAAATGTTTTTAAGGAAACAATGTCCCCAAATTCCAAGAACTTTGAGTAGAAGTTCAGTTCACTTCCCTGTGTCCCTAAATGATGTATTTGAAAATACGTGGAGAGATTTTACCTCTTCTTATTGCAGTAGATTTGATTAGAATAATTCTTAAAAGATTACAAAATATTCACCTTTGACCAAGAGTAGTTTAGAAAAAAAAAAGAGAAAATGGAAACTACTGCTCAAAACTATTACTTGGAGCAGGTAATTTAAAATCAAAGCTTGCTGTATCAATCAATATTAATGTCAAAAAGTAGGCTTTATGTACAGATGCACTAGTGATGATAGTAATGAAAACTCTTCACTTCTACCTTTAAGTATTAAAGACCAAAGTTCTGGGCAAGAATAAGGTCAGGGTTTACAGTCACTGTATACTATAATATGATGCAGAGTGGCCTGTGACTAAAACTCCACTCTAGGACATTTTAATACTCCTGGAATGTGGTGACGTGACTCTCATATCACTGATTAACCATCAGAGCCTCAAACTATTCTAAGAAATTCTGGAGTTGAAGAGCTAAACCAAAGAGGCCAAACTGGCACTCACTGTCTTTCTCTCATATATAGTTTATTGTCACACACTGGTATACATGGAAGGACTGATCATACTGTAGTATATAACAATGTTTACTTTTGTTTGATAAAAGATCAAAAAAAATTAGTGATCAATACACTTTTTTTAAGGCTAGAAATCTAACCGCTAAACCAAAATTCTGTCTTGTTTTCTCTTTGTTAAATGTATACTCAAAGCAGATCTTTTTGACAAGGAACATTGATTAATGTTTATGAATCACCAAGATTATGTAACAAGAGGAAAGAAAAAATAAGAGCAAATGAATGAACAAATGACAACTTATGTAGAACCCAAAGACAATACATATAGAGACAGTTTGAGAGTACCTGCATTGTCCATCAAAGAGAACAGGGGATTCTTGCTCATTTTCCCTCCATTCCCTGCTGCCTTCCTCATAGGGTTTCCTGTAAACATTGTTTACAGCACTCTACTACCTTTTCTAGATCTGTCTTTCCTATCTTCATCTTATTATTCCTCTGCAGGCTTAACTTGTGCCCTTTGGGTCTCTGTCTCCTTTTACTTACAACTAGCACTTCTTGCGACCTGCCAACAGAGTTACCTGTGGGCCCACCTCTCCTAACAGACTGTAAATTCCTTGGTGTCACAGTCATTTTGGTATCTTCTGTAATACATAGCACAGTGTCTTGTACATTGAAGATGCTATTTAAAATAATTGCAGGGCTTCCCTGGTGGCACAGTGGTTAAGAATCCACCTGCCAAGGCAGGGGACATGGGTTCAAGCCCTGGTCCGGAAAGATCCCACATGTCGTGGAGCAACTAAGCCCATGTGCCACAACTACTGAACCTGCACTCTAGAGAGCCCACGAACCACAACTAATGAGCCCGCATGCCGCAACTACTGAAGCCCGCATGCCTGGAGCCCGTGCTCCACAAGAGAAGCCACCGCAATGAGAAGCCCGCACACCCCAATGAAGAGTAGCCCCTGCTCCCGCAACTAGAGAAAGCCCACATGCAGCAACAAAGACCCCAACACAGCCAATAATAAAAACAAATAAATAAATAAATTTATTTAAAAAAATAATTGCAAACTGAACCAAATTTTTTATCTGTTATCCCTAGCAATCCCATTTCTTTGTCAGAAAATAGCTGTTTGGGATAATATCCTCCATCACTACCCTGGACTCTTCCTAGAGACAATTTTGTTCCTAACAAAACATGTAGATTACACTAAATTATCTTTCAAATACAGGGCAGGTTTCTTGGTTCTTGTAGGTTAAGTAAGGAAAATCTGGTTATACAAAATAAAGTTTTTTAACAGATATGTTTTCATTCTACAAGTGAAAATTTTGTGTTCGTTAATTTAAGGTATAGAAATGGTTCAAGTCATAGTGGATGACTTTGAGTCAAACCTTAGGGATCTGACATTAAAATGAAAGCCAGGAATGAGAGATTATGAAAAAACAAACAAAAAAACCTCTGCATTCTAATTTTGAATCTGCTGTTTACTAGCTGTGCCTATGGTAAGTCGCCTAATTTTTCTAAGGCCACTTTTTCATCTGCTGCTCCTACCTCCATAGGGTTCTTACTAGAAGCCAATATATATAACAAAGCTTTGAAGACATGCAAAGTTCAGTACAAATATCTTAATTATCTACTTGCTTAAGACACTATCAGAAAAATGGAAAAACGTATAGTACTAGGGTTAAAGTGAAATCTAGCTTTACGTGATCTTAGGCCAGCTCTAAGTATTTGAGATCTTTTCCTTTCCTTTTACCATGATTCTTCAAACAGTATCAAGTTCCTGATAATTCTCTGAAGAATTCCAGCAATAAATTCTCCCAAGTCTCACCAACAGAATATAATTTCTACTTTTAAGGGATTTCTTAGCTTTCTGGCTTCTACCTTTTACAATTAACATCCAAATCAGAAAGAATACATCATTTCAGTGCCCAAACAGTAAAAGTAAAATTGGGGGCTTCCCTGGTGGCGCAGTGGTTGAGAGTCTGCCTGCCGATGCAGGGGACACGGGTTCGTGCCCCGGTCTGGGAAGATCCCACATGCCGCGGAGCGCCTGGGCCCGTGAGCCATGGCCGCTGAGCCTGTGCGTCTGGAGCCTGTGCTCCGCAACGGGAGAGGCCACAACAGTGAGAGGCCCGCGTACCGCAAAAAAACAAACAAACAAAAAAGTAAAATTGGATTTCTAAAATACCAGTAAAGGAGAAGGTTCCATAATAACAAAGCTATTTCTGCATCCCAGAGTACTAAAAGTACTTTACTTATCTAAGACGTAGTCTCTGCAATGCCACTCCCAGTTCCTATTCATGGAAGTCATGCTGTCTGAAAGGAAAAAGGCACTCAACTGCAGGGGTTTCCCCAGCTATTTACAGTACACCTTTCCCAGGTTGATGGGGGATGAAGGCAGGAAGGGAAAGGAAAAAAAAGAGTCAAACTACAGTTGAGTCTTTACTATCTTTTAATTCTGCTTGGATTCTGGCAGATAGCATACACTGTTAAACTATCTTCATCCCAATCACCTCTGCCATAACAAACTTACTTGAATTTCCAAATAAACTGCATATAGGTACACACACATCTAGAGAGAGGACCTGACTGACAATGAAGGTTTAATCATTAAATATCCTTTTCTCCTATTTTATTTTAGAACAATTTTTCTTCCTAATTTATTATATTCTTTGCAACAGTAAGTAATCAATTTTTCACTGGTCTGGAAACGTGATATTTAATAATGTATTTATTTCAATGAAATTGATTGGGATGTTGCCTAGACCTGGTGTAAAATTTAATTCACCACTTAAAAATTCCAACCCTTTGTGCTTCCCTGGTGGCGCAGTGGTTGAGAGTCCGCCTGCCGATGCAGGGGACACGGGTTCGTGCCCCGGGAAGATCCCACATGCCGCGGAGCGGCTTGGCTCGTGCGCCATGGCCGCTGAGCCTGCGCTCTGCAACAGGAGAGGCCACAACAGTGAGAGGCCCGCGTACCGCAAAATAAAAAATAAAAAATAAATTCCAACCCTTTTTGCCAAGCCAATAAAATTTGTAAAATGTAATGAACACAACTGGTATAAACTTCACCTTCTATTTCCACCCAGTCTAATACCCTAAGTTAATAATAAAAATGATGGGGTTTGGGAGGTAAGATTAGAAAGAGCCTAAAAATCTATAAACCAGATAAACAATCCAACTGCTATGTTTATTTTAAATGGTAAAAATAAAAGAATGTATAGAAAGCCAGTCTTTATTTACCACAATAATATATATATGCTATATACAGGTATATACAATATATATAATACATGGTGCCAGCAAAAGAAAGAAAAAAAGAAAAATAGAAAGAAAGAGAAATAGAAAAACAGGAAGGAAGGAAGGGAATAAAAGCCAGTTGTCAGGCAATAAACCCATAAATTAAGCATCCAATTTTTACCAGTTTTTTTTTTTTAAGATTTTTTTTGATGTGGACCATTTTTTTTTTTTAACACTAAAGAGGCTATTAAGTATGTAGTATTATCTATAAGTACAAAGACTTTCCCAATCACGTCACTTAGAGATCATTTTATCCACTGCTCTGTTTGGCTGCCAGTCTCTTGTCTCTCTCCTCAGCAATGGTAAGGCGGATACCCTTTCCACAAGGAACAGAGATCCATGGTTTGTTGCCTTTGCCAATAACGAAAATGTTGGAGAGCCGGGTGGCAAAGCTATTGCCATTGGCATCTTTCACATAAACTACATCAAAAGAACCAGGATGTCTCTCCTGGTGAGTGATCATACCAATTCTTCCCAGGTTAGCACCTCCAGCCACAATTCACAGGTTACCAATGTCAAATTTGAAGAAATCAGTAATCTTGCCAGTCTCCAAATCAATTTGAATGGTGTCATTCACCTTGATGAGGGGATCAGAGTAGCGGATGGTGCAAGCATCATGGGTTGATGTGGACCATTTTTAAAGTCTTCATTGAATTTGTTACAATATTGCTTCCGTTTTATGTTTTGGTTTTTTGGCCGAGAGGCATGTGGGACCCTAGCTCCCAGATCAGGGATCCAACCTGCACCCCCTGCATTGGAAGGCCAAGTCTTAACCACTGGACGGCCAGGGAAGTCCCCAATTTTTACCAGTTTTTAAGGAATTCAACTTTGTTCATTAATCTGTAGCCATTTCACTATATAAAATATCACCAAGTCAACAGCCTTCTCTGGCTATGAAATATAATATTTATAAAATATAAAGCTTTTGCATTTCCATCCCAATTAATTTCGTTAAGCACCAATGTTTATTAGCACTGAGACAATTTTTCTATTAGAAGAGTCTACAATAAACAAAGCATTTAATTTTCAGATGTCCTGACATAAATATTTTCTTCAAATTTAAAAAAGGAAAAATTCTTTCTCTAATAATTTATTTAAAAATCCATTTATTTTTCCTTTTCACTTGAATCTGTTTATCTTTCCCATGCATGCAATATAGCTTTAGGCCCATAATGGCTCAGGGACCCCTCAAAGGTGTATTTTAATAACAGAAGCTGTGCTTCTAGAATGCAAAGAGCTGATAAATGTGCTCAGTTTTACAATACATCAAAAGGGAGGCAAGTCAAAATGTTCAAAACATGTGGATTGTAGAATTAGCCACCTAAACAATGGGTCTTCACTCAGACGCTATAAACTCAGATTATATGGGGGAATGAGGGCTCAATTTGGACTGGTCACGGCATATTGCAAACATTATTTTTCAGGTATCTCACAGTGAAGTAAGTAGTATGCTCAGTTCCTAAGCACTGAAAGCAAGTACACCTTGGATACTTATGAATAGAATCTATCTATCTAAAATGTGATTATAACTCGTTCAAGGAGATTCACGTTACAGTGTTTGAGCAATGAACAAATACAAGTAATGAATGCCAACTCATGGACAAATAAAATAATTCAGCACCAAGGAATGAGTGCAAGGTACTATCATGATTTAACCATTAGCTGGTGGATATACCTGGTGCTTTCTGTGCATTAATTTGCTTTCTTTGAAAAGTGAGGGCAGTGGTACTCTTTATTAGGCAGAATTTTAAGAGTACAATACTTCTTCCCTTTAAAAAAAAGGGAGTTAACATATTTTGGCAAGTATGTAGAGAAATTTGAACCCTTGTGCACCACTGATAGGATTATAAAATAGTGTGATCACTATAGAAAAAAGTATGGAGAAGCCTCATGAAAACAGAACTACCATATGATCCACCAATCCCTCTTCTGGGTATACATGCAAAGAACTGAAAACAGAGTCTCGAAGAGATATCTGCCCAACAATGTTCATAGCAGTATTCAAAATAGCCAAGAGGTGGGAGCCACCTAAAGGTCCATCAATGGATGAGTGGATAAACAAAATGTGATACATACACACACACACACACACACACACACACAATTATTATTCAGGTTTAAAATGGAAGGAAATTCTGTCACATGCTGCAGCACAAATGATCCTTGAAGACATCATGCTAAGTGAAATGAAAGTAAAAAAAAAAGACATATACTGTATGATTGCATTTATATAAGGTATTTAAAGTAGTCAAATTCAAAACAACAGAAAGTAGAATGGTGTTTACCAAGAACTAAGGAAAGAAGAAGAGGGGAGTTGTTAAATGGGTTATACAGCTTCAAACTTGCAAGATGAAAAAGCTCTGGAGATCTACTGCACATGTGATTATACATAACACTACCGAACTGTACACTTTTAAATGGCTGAGATGGCAAATTTTATGTTATGTGTTTTTCACCACCACAACAAAAATAGATAGATAGATAGATAGATAGACAACTTAAAAAAAGAACACAGTTGGTCTATAAAAGATTATCTTTAAGGATTTAGTTTGGCTAATTAAAAAAAAAAAGCTTTTAGTAAAGATGGAGCAAACATCTGGTTAGAGAGGTAAGCAATAGGGTAGCATGACCTGTTGAGCAACACCTCACTTTCTCCCCAATAGTACTACGTTTTGTTTTCTCCCACAGTTTAGAAGACCACCCCCATCCATTCCCCCAGCACACTACAGTAAACATACAAAAGCAAAACTTCTGGGGGGACAAAGTTCCACTTAGCTGCCTGCTGCTGGAGACCCAACTCTTCCCCACAAGTGCACTTGAAACATTCATGTGAAATAAGCCTTTTTAAAAACACTATTTTATTCATCTGAGCCAAGGGAGTAGAGATGAGATAGGGGAGAATTTATTTATTTAATGCAATGACGTGTGAAGAGATAAGGGTTGTACCAGGGCAGTCAGTGGAGATAAAAATTAAGAGACAATACGTTTTAAAATTGTCAAGTAAGAAGTGCAATACCTGGGGACTTCCCTGGTGGCGCAGTGGTTAAGAATCTGCCTGCCAATGCAGGAGACATGGGTTCGATCCCTGGTCCAGGAAGATCCCATGTGCTGCAGAGCAACTAAGCCCATGCTCCACAACTACTGAGCCTGCGCTCTAGAGCCTGTAGGCCACAACTACTGAGCACACGGATCACAACTACTGAAGCCCGCGTGCCTAGAGTCCATGCTCTGCGACAAGAAAAGTCACTGCAATGAGAAGCCCGCACACCGCAACTGAGAGTAGCCCCCGCTTGCCGCAACTAGATAAAGCCCGTGCGCAGCAATGAAGACCCAACGCAGCCAAAAATAAATAAATTAATTAAAAAAGAAGTGAATACCTGGATGTGAGGACCAGGGGGAGTGACTTTGTTTAATGAAAAGCAAACATTGTTTTAGGCATAAAGCACCCACAAGTCATGAAACTGGCCAGACATCCCTAGAGCAATGTGGTTCCAAGGTATGGTACACCAGTTCTTCTCCTCTTCACTTGAAATATGTTTCGGATGAAATCTACTTTCAATCAACATTCTTCCTTTGGCATTTAAGGTCTTCTCTCCATTCAGGGCAGCTCCAATTTGGTCTGTAGCATTCAGTGGACTCCTGGGTAACCTTTTGTTTTATTCAAAAACTCTACAGCTGCAAAGTTTGAAAACCACTGAACCAAATACGTATGACATTTCAGTGGCTTGACCCTGTGGGTATCCACCTATTTTGTATGCAACACGGTTCCTCAACCACGACACTACGGCCAGGTCAGGCGGCTATAGCTTCGTTGTAAGGGCTGTCCTGGGCGCTGTGGGATGTTTAGCCTACACCTGGGCCTCTACCTCCTAGATGCCAGTAGCATCCCTCCCAAATTCTCTAGTCATGACAATCAAAAAGTCTCCAGACACTGCCAAATATCCCCTGGGAGGCAAAATCCTCCCCTCCCAGACTCTAATCTGTTTGTGGTCTGTTGCTATTTTATACTAGCTTCTCCTTTCTCTTCTAATGGTTATGTTAAACATGAGCTAACACTATATTATTGGTGATTTCTTTTTAATGGGTAGGAAGAGAAAACAAACAGGCTAGAGACTCTAACAGATATGTGGGTATTTGCCTACCACATTTCAAAATTGACAGGAGAATAAAGGTTGCTTGGTTACCTGAAACACAAGGCATATGAAGTTTCTATGCCTTAGGCATTTCAGGACCTAAAAGTAAAATTTGTCTAGATACAGGCATTTCAAAAAAAAAAAAAAAAAAAAAGCAGGACTATATATACTACTCAGCAGTAGGAAACTTCCATAAACAAGATAGGTGACTTATAAAAATTAATATAGTATTAGGCTCAGGTGAAGAGGGAAAAAGGACTTTTTGAATGAATAATAAAACACAGAAATCACTGTGGGAAAGTGGAAAAACAGAGCTTTGCAATAAGACAATTTGCATCTGAATCTTAACTCCATTTGCTTTACTTTCTTATCTTGGTAAGACATTTAATCCCTCTGAGCCCAGAATAAAAAAGAAAGAAAGAAAGAAAAGAGCCCATTTCATTTCCTTACATTGCTTGAGGAAGGGGACAGTCTTTTAACCATCTGTATTTCTAGTACCCAGAAAATAATATAAATGTCTATAAATGAGTTTTAAGTGAAAAATATCAAGATTCCTTTCTTCTTTTAAGAGTTATACAAATCACTTTATATTTTTAAGATTTCTTGCATTTCCAATAATTTTCAGCTCCACACCTAAAATTATTTACAGTGTTCATGAATGGCTTGTGATTGACCGGGAATGGTAATGAATGGTTTTAATTTATCTTTGGGTTTTTTTTTTTCCCCTCAAAAGTCAAAAACAAGACACTCGACAGAAATTAACACACCATTGTAAAGCAATTATACTCCAATAAAGATGTTAAAAAAACAACAACAACAACAAGGCACTTGAAAAATGAGGGGTCTGGGGGGTTTTTTTTGGCCTCGCTGCGTGACTTGCAGGGATCTTAGTTCCCCAACCAGGGACCGAACCCCACCCTTCACAGTGAAAGCGCTGAAAGTGCAGAGTCCTAACCACTGGACCACCAGGTAATTCCCCTTGAAAAATGAGGTTTTATACAAAAAGATTTAGACTCGTCCTGAACCACAATTCTACATCTAGCAGTAATCTTAATAATGATTATACCATTCAGGGGTCAAGGGAGATGTCTGTCATAGCACCACAACAGCCCTCCACCAGGGAGTAGCGATTTCTCGCCTTCAAATAAAAAAACACGAGCCAAAATGATGGGGAAATCCTGGTACAACTACGCTGACCTCTGATTAAGTGACAGTGGAAAATAAGGATGGCAGCTCATCTTAGCACTTTTACAGAGATGAGAAGCTGTAAAAAACTAAGCATTATGTTTATGAGCCTTTCATTTTATTTCTATAAAGACCTACAGCTTTGCATACTCAATGACATTTAAATTATCTGATCATATCAAAGGGTAGTATCATATCAGTATCTCATTGTTCACACATCACTAATACGTGACATGCATTTTATCCCCTTCCCCTCACAGCCATCATCCCATCCCTCTCTAGCAAAAACAGTTTTCAACTCTTCCCTCTTTCAGCTAAAGTTAGGACATCTATTCTTTTCTTAAAAGTCTCTGGGAATGGTCCACGGTTGTTTTCAGTTATTGGAAGAAATTGTCATAAAGAACATGCTTATAAAAATCCTGTAGCACATCACCTTACTGAAGGAAAAAGAGAAACATGACAATATTTTCTGCCACTTACAAACACCGTACAATTTTTGCTTCCCATGGTTGAATGAAGAAGTTTGAAGAGTTTAGATGTCAACCTCTGTTTCTTGGATCTAACTGTTTGGTATCAGATCCCATGGACAATGGAAATTTGCTAGATGTGCGTGGTTTTTGGTGATTCACACGCCAAACAAATGGGAGAAAAGGCATTAATTTTCCCAATATTCAGAATATTATCTCATTCCAAAAGAAATGTCACTTATAAACAGTACTTCCTCCTCCATTTTATGTTCTGCTGAACTTTTCTTTATGTACATCATTTGGTTACATAATTTGTGGCATGAGACAGACAAATGAAACAATGCTCAGCGTTTTAACCAAAAGTAACATTCAGGGTGCTGGAAAATGAATCTTTACACAAAAGACACATCTAGTGTCAAAGTAAACTTCTTATACAAATCCTAACAAAGGACAAATTTAATTTATAAGTGATTAGCTTGAACAAAACATTTAAAATTTCAAAACAAGCTACGCTACTTTAAGCACTGTTCATCAATGGATTTAAAAACCTTATAGCATTGGTCAAGTTTTGATATGCAGAGACAGCAAAGTGTACATAGGTGATTTATGCTTTCTATAACACTCAATCTTGGTTTGGAGTTTGAAAGCTAGGCTTTCTAAAATGCCTAATGTAATCTAAAATTCTAACATAGCCTGAAATTCATGATATTCTAGGCCAGGCAAGTTGACCTCCTAAATAACGTGTTCAGACTTGTTTTAACTAGCAGTTTCTTAGTCTCTCATAAGCTATCATTTTTGTATTAGCTTGGGCTTCTTTATTACTAGAGATCTTCCTTTAGGCTTT
The DNA here is from genome assembly GCF_003676395.1 of Aethalodelphis obliquidens. Classification (NCBI taxonomy): domain Eukaryota; kingdom Metazoa; phylum Chordata; class Mammalia; order Artiodactyla; family Delphinidae; genus Aethalodelphis; species Aethalodelphis obliquidens. Next base: position 47,236,783 of record NW_020837951.1, read on the forward strand.
AACGTCTTGTTACCTGTACTTTGGTATTCGTATAATATATTTCCTTCATTTTGCATTCAGTGGGAGCTATTCTATGGCTAACCTCATCTGCTTCAGGGTGATATAGAACAGCAGCTCCTGAGGTCCTCTTCTAGCTCTCATTTCGAAGACCTCTGAGTCACATACTACCGGCTATTGGCAACATCACCATGAGCTTCCCTGACTCCAAGGACTTCAATGACTCCAAGACAGGACACAGTTGCTGACCTTTGGGTCCATGTGTCCACATTCAACCATTCTTAGGTTGTTGTGTTATAAGTTTTCTGGAACTAAACATAAGATTTGTTACTGTTTCCTTTTGTTTTTAACGGAGTCTTTCTATCTGAATAAAATATCTGTTCTTCTAGGAATTATAGTATACAAGTTCTTCTGGAGCCATAAAAATATTAAGGCCATAAGTAATACACAAAAAGAATAAAAATTCAAGAGCTGTCTAAAATAACTAAGTTCAGAAATTCTATGGCATGGGACTTCCCTGGCGGTCCAGTGGTTAAGACTTTGCCTTCCAATGTGGGGGGTGTGGGGTTGATCCCTGGTTGGGGAGCTAAGATCCCACATGCTTTGGGGCCAAAAAACCAAAACATAAAGCAGAAGCAACATTGTAACAAATTCAATAAAAACTTTTTAAAAAAAAGAAATTCTCTAGCAAATCACAGCATCTGGAAAATGTATAATAATTGATATGATCTTTTATATACTGGCACATTCAATGAAGATAAAGGATGCAGCACAAATTAAAGATAAGAGATTAAATTGCAGATAATGGATAAGGCACAAATGTTTTTAAATTATTTCCTTTGTTATATGATGAATCTACTAAAACTCTACAGCTACATAAATACTTACTACCTATAAAAATTCTTTTAGGAACTAGCACTACCAAGAGAAAAATGGAGACTGGTGATGAAATCTCAAAATACCTTTATAAAAAGAAAGACCTGTTGAAAATATTCAAAAAACTACAAATCTTGTATTAGGCCTATTAACTAAAACTACACAGTTTATAGTGAACCAGCATCTAATTTCTGTGGTAGGAAACAGAGTTAATCCATTCATGGAAATCCAGCACTGAACAGTACAAACAGTTGCCAAATTTCCCTACTGCTAATTTGGGCCAATGAGCATAAAACTTTAAAATTTTCTTTATAAGTGTTTTCTTTGGGGAGGAAATGCTAGAGAATACAAAGAAAAGACTGGAAGACAGGAGACAGAAACTTGTATAGCTATTTAAAAGGGGGTCAGCTGTACCTGTAATAAATACTAAAAATTTGCTCTGAAAAAGCAATACAGAAATAAAAAGCTGAAGTTAGTCTATCTTTACTTGAGGTTTTTAACCTTTCAGCATTAAAAAGAAGCATCTTAAGCAAACTAAAATGCCCAAACATTCAAAGCTGTTAAAATTCTCAAATAAACAAATTACCCCATAGCTTGAGTTAAAGATCCACAAAAAAGCTGACATAATTTTTCAATAGAAATAAACAGCAAAGGTTATATCATATTTATTTATTATTATTATTATTTTTGTGTGTGTGTGTGGTACGCGGGCCTCTCACTGCCGTGGCCTCTCCCGTTGTGGAACACAGGCTCCAGACGCGTAGGCTCAGCGGCCATGGCTCACGGGCCCAGCAGCTCCGCGGCATGGGGGATCTTCCCGGACCGGGGCACGAACCCGCGTCCCCTACATCGGCAGATGGACTCTCAACCACTGCGCCACCAGGGAAGCCCCATATTTATTTATTTATTTATTTATTTATTTTTGTGTGTGTGTGTGTGGTACGCGGGCCTCTCACTGTTGTGGCCTCTCCCGCCGCGGAGCACAGGCTCCGGACGCGCAGGCTCAGCGGCCATGGCCCACGGGCCCAGCTGCTCCGCGGCATGTGGGATCTTCCCAGACCGGGGCATGAACCCGTGTCCCCTGCATCTGCAGGCGGACTCTCAACCACTGCGCCACCAGGGAAGCCCCATATTTATTATTTAGACTGACTTCCAAACTTTAATTAAAATTTCCTCCCAAAAAGGGAGAGGGAATACATTTAAGGAAGTTGCTACTACTGAATAGCTAAAAGTAAAATAAAGCAACAATGAACAAATGTATTCTAAATAGCTACTATATAGACTACCAAATTAAAACTCATAATTGTAAAAATAATATTGTACATATTAATGCTAATTTTTATATGTAAAATAATCAGTTTTCTCTTTTAGGCAGCAATTACCCTCCAATATGGCCCTTACTCAGCTGAGCCAAAGGATGTACGGGAGCTGCACCAGGATGTACATAAAGCTGATAAAACAGAATGCCAAAATTACAGAGGAAGGGTAAAGGACAGAGAGGTGAGAAATAAAGTCCAGTGTCTTTTCATGTAGACCCAAAACTTCAAAGGAATGAAATTATAAATTATCAATCTAGTGATTTATTTATGATACTCAATCTAAGGCATTTCAGTAAGCTTCATGGGTCAAATTAAAAGGTCAGACCCTTTTTAAGACCCCCTTTGGTAAAAAATATTATTTAATTTAGTAAATTAAATAGTAAACATTATTATCTCATCAGTGGGAGATAGAATTTTGCAAAACAAACTTTCCCTTCTCTGCCTTAAGCCTAGTCTCATTTTATGAACAAGACGCTATAAAAATGGTGCATTATTTATTTAGGGGAGAATGGGGAGAGGGGAATGGTGAATCCACCCTTTCAATCTATTTGCCTTCACAAGCTAGGATTCAGCATGTAAGATGAAATTCTATTGTGCAGGGAATGGAAATTTTTTCTCTATTCACCTTAATATTTATCTGGACACGATTTTGAAAATCAGGGAATGAAGTCATATACTATGATACTGATAGTACTGGTGAGGTAATTAAGAAACTTAACTTACCATTTTTTAGGCTTTGATAAGGGTTTGTACTTGCTGTATTTTACACGCCACTCAAGAACTTCTTTACAACGCTGACATACTCCATCATGAAGTTTTGCATTAATTTTCTTAAAAAGAAACAGAAAAACAAATTGAGAATTTCACTTGTGAGCCAGCATTACAAACCCCAAAAGGTACATGAGAAATTTAAGGTTTTTTTAATTTTAATTTTATTTATTTATTTTTATAAATTTATTTACTTTTGGCCACGTTGGATCTTTGTTGCTGCGCGACCTTTCTCTAGTTGCAGTAAGTGGGGGCTACTCCTTGTTGTGGTGCACGGGCTTCTCATTGCGGTGGCTACTCTTGTTGCAGAGCACGGGCTTTAGGTGTGTGGGCTTCAGCAGCTGTGGCACACGGGCTCAGTAGTTGCAGTTCACAGGCTCTAGAGCACAGCCTTAGTAGTTGTGGAGCGCGGGCTTAGCTGTTTCATGGCATGTGGGATCTTCCCAGACCAAGGCTCAAACCCATGTACCCTGCATTGGCAGGCGGATTCTTAACCACTGCGCCACTAGGGAAGGCCTAAGTGTTTTTTTAAATAGCAACCTAACTTCAACCTGGGTTAACATTTTATGGTATACTATGTATTTCTATGTACATTATCAATTTGGCTCTTTACAAAGGCAAAGATCCTTAACTGGCTGTAGCTCAGAATCATCTAGGGAGCTTTTTAATTTCCTGGAAGGAGTATTTTAAGCACATCCCCATTGATTCTGATGCATATTTATTTTACAACTCAAACTGTATAGTTAAGATATATGCATTTTACTGTATGTACGTTATATCTCAAAAAAAGGTAGTAATAAAAAAGAAAGTCTAATTCATATTTTAAGACTACTGTTTTGACAATTCAAATCTTACCACTGAGAAATGAGAAATTAAACTGAGAAATTAGACAGTCCTGAATTGTCAGTATGCAGGGGACAGCAGAGACTAAGAAACTTGAGAAAGGAGAGCCAGGGAGAAGCAGCTGGAAGCAAGAAGGTATTTAATTATTCAATTTAAACCTTTTGTATTCTCATGTAAAGATGTCTTAGAAAAGTTACCTTGCTAACCTGGTTTCTTCAAAACAGAAAATAAATATGTGCATGTGACTGTGGTAGAAAAGGGGCTTTATGAAGAAAATAAACATTTTTATTATAATATTAGTCTCAAAATGTGTTGGGAAATGAAGAAGGAAAATTTTTAAATGTGTCATGTGTTCTCACAACAGCTTTATATTTTATAACACATTTATTTGACTCAGGACCTAGACTATATATTTTCACTAAGTACTCTGGGAATTCTCTAACTTACTTTGGTTGTGGAAGCCTGGTCTTTGCCTATTGTTGGAATAATGAAGAAAGGACATTTTAAGTTCGCTTCCTTTGTTTCCTTTTTAATTTCTCAAAAGGAGAAAAAAAAAGCATCCCAAAAGATGCAGATTCTTTGGAAGGGTATTTGATACTGAGTTAAAATCACAATATTTAGAAATCATCTGAAAGAAAACAAAACTTCTAAACAGCATTTGATATTCTTTAAAGTTCTAAACAAGAAGGTAAGATAATGACAAAACGTTTATTCAAAGAGATATTTCAAGGGTATTTTCAAAAACCATAAATTAAGCTGTGAATACATTATGTGTGAATTTAACGCTGTGGTGAAAAACATATTCTATTACTTATGAATTGTGTGTGGGGATTCTTTTCTTCCTGACCTAGAAGGAGAGTCCCTGGGAAGATAAATTCTGCATGCCACTATATTCCCTCTTTTCTGTGGTCCACTGACTGTTGCCAGAAAGAAGGAAGTCTGTGCCTAACACCAAACTCCTCTTCTTATCAACCTTGGCACTTAGTTATTGCATACAGGGCTTGCTAAGAAATATCCAGAACTAAGGTTCACATTTCATCTTTGATTCTCACTGCCCTCTGTTGCCTAGAATATCTTACCGAAAGCATTGCTTATATCTTCCTAACTCTAACAATAATAGAAACAAACTAATGACTTGATCTATGATTATAATATGAATGTGATATAAACTTTCAAATTAGAATGTTCTTAGAATGCACACCATTTTGTTACCTGCAATTTTATTATATACAACACACGCTACTTGTTAACTAGGAAGGATTATTTGGTTTCTTGCTTGTTTCTGTTCCAATTTCCGACCATTTCATCTTGATTTACAAAGCTGTGCATAGCTTGGAAACTGGTTTCTTTAGGGTGGATCGAGAGTAGAACAAAACAGGTCTTTGTGGGAACTTGTCCTGTATGTGATGTGTGAAGCAGTATAAATGGAGACGTTGTACAGCATCCACATGATCAGCAGGCACTACTACAAAATTAAACTTGATTTTCATGTGTTAAGAAATGAATGAGAAAAGAAATGAATGAATGAGAATGAACAGTACTTTCACTTAAAAATAATTGCAGAAAGAAAACAGTGTACCTTGCTTTACTGTCTTTTGGCAAACTAGAAAAAGTGAATTCCAGACAACTGAGCAAAGAAAGCCAAATCCTAGTTCTAGGAATCACTCTGCCTGGAGCAAAGGAGATGGCAATCTTACCTTACACCTATGTTTACAACTAACCCTGTTTTGGCAGTTAATTTTAGCAAGTCCCTCATGGTAGAGGATAATAGGTTATTTAAGGTTAAGATTTAAGCATGTTCAAATATAAAATCAAAACTTAGTTTTATAAGTACAAAAGCCTTTAAAGATCATTTAGTTTAACAAGCTACTATCCAGATATCTAAAGGAAAAAAATCATCAGTGGAAGATTCCACTGGACTTAAGAATCTTAGCTAAAAAAAGAAAACCTTCTTTATCAATGAATACTTCTTTTAAAAATTAGAATAGACTTAAGATGTATCAGAAGACACTCCTACTTCACATATACATAGTCTTAAAAACTGTCTAAGCCATTATTAATTCATACAACACATTTTATAGTAAGTGCTGTTATCCCTGTTAAACGTTGTTATCCCACAATGCATCAGTGGTAAAATAACACAGCAATCCCCAAAAGAAAACTGGGTGAGGACTACAACCCCAAGAAGGCAGCAAGAGCAAATTGTAAATATAACATCTGTATCAATATGCTGATGCTGAAAAATATTTTATAAAATATAAAGTATCATTTAACAGAAGGAAGGCACTACTATGTTGGGGGGCAAGAATCTGAATAACATTCAAGAGCAACTAATATAATCTTTCATTAGGATTTTCTGTACATCAAAATTCTTTCAGAAATGATAAGGTAAAACAATGGCATATTTTACTTCCCTTCATTAATGGAAAAAAAATCAAATTCTCAAGAAAAATGCCAATTCTAATGGCAGCTTAATTTCCATGGAATGGAATGGAATGGCCGTGTTCTCTCCCCTGCCTTACACCAAAATAAGGTATTTGCTGCCAATATAGCTACAACAGTGTTATTTCAGAAAATAGGAATTTTATATTTTAACTATATTTAAAAGTATATATTTTTAAATTTTCTAGTAACACTCCTTTATTCTAAATTTGGTTAGAGGATAAAGGATCTCTGAATCTAGGAGTAAGATATTATATGACTAATAATAATAAAGTGAAAATCTGTATTTTAGGTTGTGACTTTCAAATCATAAACTATTATTTTAAATCCTTTTAATATGGCTAGAACATTGTTGGGCATAAAGTATCTCATAAAATAAATACAACCAAAAATAGATGAGGGAGTCAGATTGAGGGAATAATGAGAGTTGGTAGCGAAAATTACAAAGCAGTCAGGAGTACAGTTGGGAAGTGCACTTGCTAGAAATCGGCCACAAGTGAGATATGAGTTTTCTAGCAGTCAAAAAAACATGAGCTCTGCTCACCTACCCGATTCAATGTTTGTAACATGCCAAAAATCCAGTTTCTCAGAAGCAGCACAACTATTCTTGTCATTGAAATCCAAAGTTTCATTTTCCCAAAAAGGACACCATATAATACAGTAAACAATGCTCTCAAAAACATCCTTACAGGGCTTCCCTGGTGGCGCAGTGGTTGAGAGTCTGCCTGCCAATGCAGGGGACGTGGGTTCGTGCCCCAGTCCGGGAAGATCCCACATGCCGCAGAGCTGCTGGGCCCGTGAGCCATGGCTGCTGAGCCTGCGCGTCCAGAGCCTGTGCTCCGCAACGGGAGAGGCCACAGCAGTGAGAGGCCCGTGTACCGCAAAAAAAAAAAAATCCTTATAATTCAAAGTATTTCACAGAGCTGTTTTCTACCCTAGTTCTCAAAGTAGGCCGGTGTTATAGCATGCCAAACACAATGTAGTAAAAAAGTTATTTTCGGGTGTGCAAAGTAGATACAGAGGCCTGATATTCATAAGATCTATAGAAATGCACTGCAAATCATAAGGCCATCTTCAATAAATACTTTCTCCCAAATGAGTTCTAAAAACATTCACCTCTATTACGAAAAATTCAAACATGCAGAAAAAAGTTAAAACAATAATACTAACGCATAGCCATATACACTATCTAGAGACAACTGTTAACATTTTATGTGTGTGTACACTTAAAATAAGTTGCAAACATCGAGACAATTCACCTGTCAATCATACATATCCTGGAAATAGACTTTCTCCTACTTAACCACAATACCATTACCACACCTCAGAAAAATGAAAAATAATTCTCTAATATCATTGAATGTAGCCCGTCTACACTGAAATGTCCTCAACTGCTCCCCTGCCCCCCCAAATCAGTATTCAAGTTCAGTTTGTTATCTCTCTTTTGATCTAGAAGGGTTTTCCTCTTTTACCCTCTATTACACTGATTTTTTTTCAATTATTTTTAAAAAAATTTTTATTGGAGTATTGTTGATTTACAATGTTGTGTTAATTTCAGGTATACAGCAAAGTGAATCAGTTATACATGTACACTGATGTTTTTGAAAATACCAGGCAAGTTGTCTTTGAGAATATTCCACATTCTGTATTTGTAAGATTGTTTTCTCTTGGTGTAATTTAACTCATTGCTTTATGTCCTATAGTTCTGCAAGGTGGAGGTTAGGTTTAAAGGCTTGATTAGACCCAGGTTTAAGATTTTTTTGACAAGAATAGTTCATTTGTGCTGCTGCTATGTACTCCATATTACTCCAAGTCAGGAGGCACAAGATGTCCAGTTCTCACCTAGTCAGTGATGAGAAATTTGACTGATCACTTGGTTAAGGTAGTGACTGTCCAGATCTCTTCAAATTACAAAGATTAGCAATAATGTATAGGGGTCATGTCAATATGCTGTTCCACAATAACATTTCGCTTCATGGTTTTAGCATCCATTCAAGGTTCTTTGTCTGAATCAATCATTTTAAATGCTAACTCTATCATTCTTTCTACATTAATTAAATTTTTTAAAAAAAAGGTTGACAGCTTAAGTCAGTTTTGAGGTATAATACATATAGAGTAAAATTCACCCAATTTAGGTGTATAGTTCCGTGAATCTGACAATCAAAATATAGAACATTTCCATCTTTCTAAAAAGTTCCCTCATGCCCCTTTGTTGTCAACCCCCAGACAACACTAATTTTCAGTCTGCTCCTATAGTGTTGCCTTTTCCAGAATGTCATATAAATGAAATGATCAAGTATATAACTATTTGAGGAGCTCATTCCTTTTTATTGGTGAATGGTATTCCATTGCATAGATGTGCTATAATGTTTATTCATTCACCATTTGAAGGACTTTTTTTTTTTTTTTTTTTTTTTGCGGTACGCGGGCCTCTCACTGTTGTGGCCTCTCCCGCTGTGGAGCACAGGCTCCTGACACGCAGGCTCAGCGGCCATGGCTCACGGGCCCAGCCGCTCCGTGATATGTGGGATCTTCCCGGTCCGGGGCACGAACCCGTGTCCCCTGTATCGGCAGGTGGACTCTCAATCACTGCGCCACCAGGGAAGCCCCCAATCTGTGCTTTTATTTTCATTATCTTAACAGCGTTTTTCTAAGATAAAATCTTTTAAATTTCAAAGAACAATGTTTCGATTTTTTCTTTTACGGACTATGCTTTTAGTGTCAAATCTAAGAAGTCTTTGAAGAATCATGATTTTTACCTACGTTTTCTTCTGGAAGTTCAGTAATTTTAGGCCTTACATTTAGTCTATGATCTATTTTGAGCTCATTTTTGTACATGGTGCAAAATACTGGTAGGAGGTTCTTTTTAAATTATCTATGGGCGGGACTTCCTGGTGGTGCAGTGGTTAAGAATACGCCTGCCAAAGCAGGGACCATAGGCTCGATCCCTGGTCCAGGAAAACCCCACATGCCGCAGAGCAACTAAGCCCGTGTGCCACAACTACTAAGCCTGTGCTCTAGAGCCCGCTAGCCACAACTACTGAAGCCCATGCACCTAGAGCCCGTGCTCTGCAACAAGAGAAGCCACCGCAATGAGAAGCCCGCGCACCGCAAAGAGTAGCCCCCGCTCACCGCAACTAGAGAAAGCCCGTGCGCAGCAACGAAGACCCAATGCAGCCAAAAATAAGTAAATAAATAAATAAATTTATAAATTATCTATGGGCATCCAAGTTCTAGCATCACGGAATTGTGTTTGTATCTTTGTCAAAAGTTAAGTATGTGTGAGTCTATTTTGGACTCAATATTCGATCACATTAATCTGTGTCTACTCTTTCTTCAGTACCACCCTGTCTTGATTACTGGAGCTTTAAGGTCTTGAAGTCAGTACTGTGTCTCCTCCAAATTTGTTCTTTTTCAAAATTGTTTTGGCTATTCTAGTTCCTCTACTTTTCTGTATACATTTTAGGATCAATTTCTTAATTGTAACAAAAAAAGCCTGCTATGGACCTACTAGAGAATGGACTTGAGGATACGGGGAGGGAGAAAGGTAAGCTGGGACAAAGTGAGAGAGTGGCATGGACATATATACATTACGAAACATAAAATAGATAGCTAGTGGGAAGCAGCCTCATAGCACAGGGAGATCAGCTCAGTGCTTTGTGACCACCTAGAACGGTGGGATAGGGAGGGTGGGAGGGAAGGAGATGCAAGAGGGAGGAGATATGGGGACATATGTATATGTATAACTGATTCACTTTGTTATAAAGCAGAAACTGACATACCATTGTAAAGCAATTATACTATAATAAAGATGTTAAAAAAATTTTTTTAAAAACGCCTGCTATGATTGCAATTAGGATTATATTGAAACCATAAATAAATTTGAGGGAGAATTGACATCTTAACAATACTGACTATTCCAATCCATCACCATTGCATTCCTGGGATAAACCTCATTTGTCTGAGGTATATTATCCTTCTTATTGGTGAATACAATATGCTAATATTTCACCGAAGATTTTTGTGTTTATGTTCAATGAGGGATATTGGTCCATAGTTGTTTGTTCATTTTTTGTTGTTGTTGTTATTGTTTTTTGCGTTACGCGGGCCTCTCACTGCTGTGGCCTCCCCCACTGCTGAGCACAGGCTCCGGACGCGCAGGCTCAGCGGCCACGGCTCAAGGGCCCAGCCGCTCCGCTGCACGTGGGATCTTCCCGGACCGGGGCACGAACCCGCGTCCTCTGCATCGGCAGGTGGACTGTCAACCACTGCGCCACCAGGGAAGCCCTGTTCATTTGTTTTAATAACGTCTCTGGTTTTGGTGTTTAGTTCAGCTGCTAGAGGATTCATGTAAAAGGGTTAAAAGGACTTAAAATAGAAGTAAAGATTTTATATATCTTAGAAGAACACTAGAATATTAAAAGTCTTGTAGAATAAGCTCAAGTCCTTATTTTTAAACGTTTAAAACGTTATTATATTTTAAACATATAAAACATTTATATGTTAAAAGTGTTTTTTTGGTTACAAACCAAGAAAAAGTTTATCCTAACTAGATGGAGTTCAATTTCTTATAGCTAGCCTTTGGTTTATCATATTATATAACACTTTAGGAAATCAAATTTATCACTCAATAAATATGTACAGGGAAGGGGAAAAAACAGAGTTCAAGCTTCACGTAGAAATCTCTTTTGTATTCTGTCCAGTAGTCTGTAAATTTTGTTCATCTCCTACCACCTCATTTGGTTTTACAACTAGTTCTTTCCTTTTAATGCTTTTTTTCCCCACTGTGTATTAACAATGGTATACTATATTGTATAATTTTCTTATGACAAGAATTTATTACTTTTGTAAATGACAAATAACTTTACTGATCAATTTTATAGATTTAAAACAATATGAGCACTTATATATAAATATTCACATTGTAGAAATTTTTATAAAAATACAGATAAAAAGACAAGTCTTATCACTCAGAGATTCTATACTTTCCAGCATTTCAAGCATATATATTTATAGAAATTTGCACTTTTTAATGTATGCATTGCTTTATAACTTATCAATTTTTTTCATAAGAGTATATATACTTTTAAAACATGTTTTCATTGGCTGTATTTTATTCTCTCAGAGTAATACTTTCATTTACTTAACCTATTCTCTTGAGAGTTTGCTTGTTTCCAACTTCTGACTGAATATGTGTATTTTTAAATGTACTATGTTATAAATATCAGAAAACTTTTAATGAACATGCAAATTCTCATTTACACAAAACAAGTTCTTATCTCATTTCAACAAAAGAGTAAAAATAACAGGAATTTTATCAGAGGTAAAAACTCATAGTAAAGAATAACTGTCCCTTTCTTAAATCAAGTACATAATTATTTGGACATTAAAGCAAATGTTTCCTAATATTGTCTATAAAAATTGCTTTGTTTTTTTATCCTGGCAGTTAAAAAGTTAAAAAGAATAGAAGACATTGCCACTTTCCTTTTCAAAAAGGGAATTAAAAATCATTCTTGCTGGGAATTCCCTGGCGGTTCAGTGGTTAGGACTCGGCTCTTTCACTGCCAAGGGCCCAGGTTCAATCCCTGGTCAAGGAACTAAGATCCCGCAAGCCTCTCAGGACAGCCCCCCCCCCCCAAAAAAAGCATTCTTGCTATAATCAACAATACCACAATTACTATAGATAGGACACCACTATTACATGATCCAGAATATTAATACCGAGTTCTAGTCTTTTAAAACTTTCAAACGTACAAACTCTTTTTTAATGTAATAAGAAGTAATAGTCTGAATGTCTATTACGCTCAGAAATACCTTATTTGGATAAGTTACTGAGTCTTACTATTTTTATGTATTTTATTATTTCACAAAATGAGCTAGTTATATAAATAGACCAGAAATACTTTTGAAGTGAGTTCTCCTAATAAAATTGGTTTTATTGTCATTTAAGGATAAATAGAAGACCAAAGTTACTATACGCTTACTTCTTTTTAGGAAACTACATTGGTTTAATGTAGCTAATTAGAGATTAGCTCTCAACATTCATAAGCAAAATATTACCTTAGTGTTCTAAAATACTTGACATACATATATATATATACATCAAATACATAAACATTTCAGTTACCAATATTTGATTTTTCATTATATAAAATTCTAATTAAAAGATACCTAAGGCATAAAATGAAGTATCTTTCTACTGTAAGTTAAAATAATTAATTTTACTCCCTGAAGTCTAGTCCATCTTCCTCTCATTCACTCTGTATTCATCTTAAGTCCTTAAAACACCAATACCAAGCAGAGGAAAGTGAAAATATATACTAGAAATACTCAAAATTCTTCTCTTGTTCAACATATTTACAATACTAGCTTTTCTAGTCACGAAATAATATTGGATTCCCTCTCCCACTTTTTTTTTTTACTACTGAAATGTTTAACAAACGACATCTGCAAAAATAAACAATTGCATTTTCATCCAAAGACTGAATATAAAATGAGTTCTGATCATCCTAAACAGAGGACTATTCTCTCAAAAAGTGGGTAGAGCTATTGTCAGTTGCAATTATACAGAGAGGGTCTATGTACAAACTACCTACTGATTTATTTCAGCAGCCATGCAAACTACTCAGATTTTCACTGACAAGCTGAATGCAGACAGACACTTAAAAGAAGCCACACCTGCCTACAGGCAGAAACATGCTGTTGCAATATTTTCTGGCAGTAGCAAAACCTATTAAGAAAGCAATTTTTTTTCCAAAGTATATTTCACTCATTTACTTTTAAGGAAAAATTAAAATAAATTGGCACTGTAAATTTTAACAAGCAAATATTTCTGAAGGATTCTAACAACCAAATCACTGCACTGATAAACCAATCACATCTTTAAAAGGTGTGGTCAGTTGGAACAAAGAGCACTCTGGTATGAAGATTTTTAATTCTCTCCATCTTGTTCTAAAAGGAACAGTTCAGGAGGACATGTTATGAATGTTAAAAAATATTTCCATAGAAGGACCCAAAATGCAATGCTAAGAACAAATTATAAGCAGAACATAGAATAATCTCCTGAGGACAAGAGAAATTTTGCCTTACAACAATTAAAACATCGGGAATTTAGTATTTTAAGATAATGTGCTTTCAATTATATTTAAGCCATCTTCATCATTAACTATGGGACGTTTTTAGTAAATAAATAACCCAAGAATAACTTCTCTAAGAGGAAATAGCATTATTGTCAGAGCAGTTTTACAGGAAGTAAATTTTTTCTCCCTCAAAATTTTGCTGTAAATGGTCAAAATGTCAATGATTTTATCTAGGGATAATCTGTGTCGTTCCTGAAAAAAGACCCGCCTTACAATGTAGGATTGTACCCCAAACTCCATTTGCTCCTTCTTAAGATCCTTTGCTAATACTTCTTCCTCTGATTACCCCTTAAAATTATACATTCCTCAATATTTAGTCATCAACTCACTCACTCACCTGCCCACTCTCTCTCTGTCTTTTTCTCTCCTTCAACTTAGATGTCTACCAAGGAGGTGATACACTTTTCCTTAGAAAGAAAGTTGATTACTATAGTTGAAACACCACTGGTTAGTGTGAGGAGAAATAATAACAATAATGGTAATAATAATAATGACATTTATATAGTATCATCTTAAAAATCAATATTCACAGTTAATCATATCATTTCCTCATGACTATCTTAGGGATAAATAGTATTATTCCTATTTTACAGATGAAGGAACAAATCCAGACAGGTTTAACAATCTGTCTACAATCACACAACTACAAAGTCATACAACCAGGGCTCAAGAGCATGCTGACTCCAAATTCCATATTTTGCCCCACCATTCCATACTGTCTCTCTTTTAGAAACTAAATCTCAGGGCTTCCCTGGTGGCACAGTGGTTAAGAATCCGCCTACCAATGCAGGGGACACGGGTTCAAACCCTGGTCTGGAAAGATCCCACACGCCGCAGAGCAACTAAGCCCGTGTGCCACAACTACTGAGCCTGTGCTCTAGAGCCCACGAGCCACAACTACTGAGCCCACGTGCCGCATCTACTGAAGCCCCCGCACTCTAGAGCCCGTGCTCCACAACAAGAGAAGCCACCATAATGAGAGGCCCGCGCACCGCAACAAAGAGTAGCCCCTGCTCGCCACAACTAGAGAAAGCCCACGTGCAGCAATGAAGACCCAACACAGCCAAAAATAATAAATAAATAAATTTAAAAGAAAAAGAAACTAAATCTCAGTCTGATTTCTAGTTTCCCCATTGAAAGCATCATTACTTGGGAAGATGCACTTTGATTTCCAATCGAGTAACTTAGAGAAATCTTTGAAACATACAGTGTTTGTTGAAACGTACAGTGTTGTCCAGAATAACCTCAGAACTGACAGGAAAACCTATGTTAGAGACATAGGTCAAGAGTCCAGAAGAGCTATTACTTAAGAAGCTTTTCCAAAGTTTAATATCAAAAGATATCACCCCTAAATGTAATTAATCCTAGATTCTCAGTCTGTATGTCTAAAGTCCCTTAATTCAGACATGGTTCACAGTGGTATTGCGCTGTATAGAAACCATCTGTTTTCTACTCTGACTTTCTCATGGTCAGGAAAAATAGAATTTATAGAAATAGTTTATGGTCTTTATTCCTATTCCTGGAATTTAGGCCAAATCTAAACACTCTGAAAGCTGGGGAATTACTTCTTCACTCTTCCCTATGTTTTAACCCTGCCTTAGTTAAAAGGTCAAACGTCAGACCAAATCTCAATTAGCTATGGAATCTAAGATTAGGAACATGCTAGGAAATCTGGGTAATTTCCAGCAGTGATACTCAACCTTTGTTTCTCCCTCTACTGTTCACAACCCCATGTTACTCTCATCATCAAATACAGAAAATAGTACAACTTAATTAACAGGAGAGTTAATGAGTATTTGGGGGAAGCACAGGGAAGAGAGGTCCTGATACATTCTTTTCCAACAGAGGATGTCTCTCAAAACTAGAGGAGATAGAGCTAAATACATGTATTTCTAGCTTCTCGAGAAATCTTCTATAGTACTTATCATTTAACTCCCTGCTCGGTTGTTTACAGTTCTGGTCAATGTTCTTTTGCTTATGCAAGTCCTTGAGTGATTTCATATCTATGGGACATGTCTGTACTTTGATCAGGTGTCTAGACAAAAGCATGCTTAGGGAAAGGTTATTTATTTACATGGTTTATTATAAAACAGGTCTTTTTGGTTTTCACTATAAAAATAATAGCAAACTAAATAATTTTTATGTAAAAGACTGCTATCATAAATCTATAAACCACATGCCTAATCCTTTATAAAAATTCTCCCTGCTGCTATTCTTAGCCACATTCCTGTGGCTAGGGGCAGGCATAATTATCTTCATTTTGCAGATGAGAAACCTGAGGCTCAGAGAATTAAGAGATTTGCCTGAGGTCACACAATTAATCAGGACAGCAGAGGCAGAACCCATAAAAAGATGCCTTTTAGTTTAGGGCATTCTATTAAAGTTACAAGTAGAAAGTGTTCCCCTGTAGCTTTCAAGGTTTTCTAAATAGTAAAGGAAAAAAGAAAAAAAGAAAAGCACAACATTTTGCAGAGTAAAATTCTGTCTATGTTTTTGTCCTATGTTTTGACTCAAATTCTAACACTGGTATGTTAATTGTTTTGCAAATAAGGCCAAACCTGCTGGCTTGTTCCTAAGGTAACCTAGCAGTATTATATGTTATTTGCTTAAAAGGCACAAAACAAAATTCGAAAGTTAGAAAAATTCATTTAAGAAAGAAAATATTACCTTTGCTAAGCAATGTTCTAAAAGAGGAGGATTTACTTTTCTACAATGTTCTTCACAGATTTTCAACACACTGACACCTAAAAAATAAAGTGTAAACTAAAGTGGTGAGCTACATAGGCCAACTATGTATAATCCAATTGGAATGCAAAAAGCCCTACTCAAGCAGCAATTGTGTAGTGTCATGAGGCAACACGTGTTTTTAAAAGCACTCATTAAAAGTTAGTCACAATTTGAGATCCTGTCCAACCAGTATGGTATGTCCCAAGTTAGTGATCTTAAGAGACAAACTATTGACCAACCATTGTTTAGCATGTATTAAACAAAAAAGAACAATAATATTCATTTCCTTCTAATAGCATATTTTAGGAATTTATGGATTTAACTCTTCCAAGCATAATAATTGGCAATGTCCACAAACCAAATGATTTTATCTTTTAAAATAAATCAGCATTGCATGTCATTTACTTGGGTACAGGTATACAAAGACAACTGCCATACTGAAGCTAGTTAATTTCTTCAAAGATAGTTGCCTTATCCTGGTCACACTAATATATCATAAAAATAGCCTGTATATGCTGACAATTGATTGAGGAGTCAAGTCACAAAAAATTAGGTTTGTGCCATGATTCGTTTAGTCTAGAGCGCAGTATTCACATGTGACTTACCTAACTTCAGTTGCGAGCATTTTCTCATTCTTAAAAAAGAAAGATATTTTTGATGACAAGAATATAAAACAACTAAGGGATAAAATTAAGGTGTGTTCTGAAGTGAAGGATGCAAATCACCTGTAACAAAACGCTACTACATTTTATTTCCATAGTTTTTTTAAAATCTGAAGTTGTCCTATAGTTCTTATTTTATTCTCACATCAGCCCTGTGTGGAAGGAAGAAAGTAGTATTGTTATTTATTGTTATTCTAATTTGTAGAGAATTGATATAACTTACCTATGGTTACAGAGAGTGACTCAGTAGCCATACAGGAAGGAATCTGAAGAGTCTACTCCTGCTTTGCCCTGACTCCAAGTTTAGGACTCCTTCCAACAGTCAAATTATAAAATGTATCACAGGTTAGAAGTAAGTACACCATGTACTGTGACCATCTCTCTGCTGTCTACAGGAACAATTTGAAAAAAGTACAAGCTAGTGTGTACTCAGTACTATGCTAGGCATCGCAAGGATTCAGAAGATTTACAATACACAGTTCTTTCCTCACAGTGCTTCACATCTAGTTGAGACAAAAGTAATGGGCATGAAGGAAATCTGAATAGTAAGCAATAGTATTGTTAAGAGTTAAAATAGTGTTTAAAACAATAGATTAACTGTTAGCTTCTTCAAACTGGGCTTTTGGAAAGATTTGGATTGAGGGGTAGGGGAGTCACTGGAGATTCAAGGCTGACTGGTAGCCTTGCAGATTTAAAAACCCTATTGTTTCATTCAGTCCCAACCCAATGGGACAAAGAGAGGGAGTTATCTATCTCTACTACTCAATGACAAATTTGCAAAGGTATCACAGAATGGGGAAGACATCTTATGTTTTCAAAGACCATTGTTAATCTTGTAAAATAAGTCCTCAAAAGGTTGCAGATCAAAGCCTAACGTGACACACGGGTTTAATTTAAAACAGCAGCAATTCATCTTCTTTCATACCTTCTTTGTACTTCTACCAGTCAAGTGTTAAAACCAGAAGTGGGATTTATCCATAAGTAGAAGCAGGAGAGACTATGTACAGATGGTCACACGGCCCATATTTTTTGGCCTTTCCTGAAGGTGTCAATAAAATTTCTAGTTTGCTCTTACTTCTTGTACACTGGTCTTAACTCCCCAGCTATACTACAACACCATGAAGGCCAGAACAAGGTCTTATGTTCATCTCCTTATTGCTTAGCACAGACACTAAATAATGGGCACTTAGACTTTAAAACTTTAATGATGGGGACTTCCTGGTGGCGCAGTGGTTAAGAATCCACCTGCCAATGCAGGAGACACGAGTTCTAGTTCTTCTCCGCGAAGATCCCGCATGCTGCGGAGCAACTAAGCCCGTGCGCCACAACTGTTGAGCCTGCGCTCTAGGGCCCGCCAGCCACAGCTACTCAGCCGGCGTGCCGCAACTACTTAAGCCCGCGCGCCTAGAGCCTGTGCTCCGCAACAATAGAAGCCAACGCAATGAGATGCCCACGAACTGCAACAAAGATTAGCCCCTGCTTGCTGCAACCAGAGAAAGCTTGCGCGCAGCAATGAACACCCAACACAGCCATAAATAAATAAATTTATATTAAATAATAATAATAATTGTAGGAAATGATTTTTTTTAAAAAAGAAGAAGCCTTAGTAAAATTTGACTGATCTTTTCTTACTGGGTAGCAAAAAGTAGGCATTAATAAAGGTGTCTCTAGAGAATCCCTAAGATGAGTATTAACTACCAAGATAAACCAGGATTTTTATTTAAATATACCAGGGAACAGCCAACGAAATCATCATGTGAGGGTCAAAGAACCATCCATGGTTCAATAATAAGGAGTTTAAATTAGAGCAACAGCATCACATATGTAAAAGTAACCATAATATTCTTTCATATGGATGATAAATGACAACTTATCCCATATGACTATTCTAACTTTATTAAAAATTAGATCTAGCATTATGTCCTACAAGCATTCACGTTTACAGGAAACATGATATCATATTACTATAATGTCTTGTGATAAGGGCTAATGATGGTATATAAAACATTCACAAATACAAGTATATACTATGATGTCAAGTATATTATTCAATTTGATGACTTCAGGAACGTGAGTAATTTCAAAACAAACAAGTCAGCCACCTGGTAAGACAGGGCTGAGCATTTAATAATATATAAATCTTTACAGAACAACAAAGCATTTAAAATAATCCCTAGTTTAGCTTGGTATTTCATATGCATGTTGTAAACGGCCTTCAAAACCAGGTGCAATTAATATAAAGCTACAACAGAATTCTAATGCTGATGGGCCATCACTGAAAATTATTATACATGTATACTTCTATCACCTACAAGAAGAAATACTTCTTTGTTAATAACATATAACTCTGCCAAAACAAAAAAGAAAATGTGTCATACAACTCCGTTCCGTAAGGACAATTTGAATAATTACATTAACTTTAGAATATAAATTTAACTATTCCAGTTAGAAATGAACTTGATAAAATATCTAAGAAAATATGCACCATAAAGTTCTAAAAATGTAATTCAACCTCATAAGTAGATAAATTGGAAGACATTTAGGACTGAGGTTGAAATAATCAACTCCAAAGCTAAAGGAAAGTTCAAATTTACTCTTGATAGTTTTAGAAGTCAAAAATCCTAAAGGGACCAAATCAATCACTTGGAAAATCAAATCACACCAATTTCTTTCATCCCAAAGAAGGATTATATCAAGTCGTGTTGTACATTTAAGCAGTTAAGATGATCCATCAGGATGCTTGCCTACATCCACTAATACTATTTCTGTAAAGAAAGGCTGGTCATCCAGGCACCTATAACTCTCTCTCCTTTGACTCCAAAAGCCGTGACTTTAAGGTTATTTAAAAATACTTCATATTCATCAAGATAATGGTTATTAGAGGAGAGAGTTGTGGTGAATAGGAGAGGTCAGTGACATTCTCTTGATCTGAGTTGACTGGGTTCAGTTTGTGAAACTTCATTGAACTCTATTATGATTTTTGCACTTTCTATATGTTGTATGTTATACTTCAACAAAAGTTTAATAAATGAAAATGCTCCATATTTACCTTTTTTCACTTTTTAGAGTAGTTACTAGTCTGAGATTCCTGAATGAAGGATTCATACCATACTCATCTTTTGCAAATGCTTGCTACATAACAATAAGACAGATGTCATGTCAATAAAGACAGATGAATTAACAAAGACCAACAATCAATTGTACAATGTCAATAAGAACTACTTGATTTGCATTCCTTCATTCCAGAGCACTGAACTGCTGCTACATATTACGTAGTATACCATGAGTAGTTAAAAAAAAAAATGCTTGAGCCCCTCCCGCCAGAGGTAGATGGCATTTGTATATGTACACGTAAGAGAGAGAAAGAAGCCAAGACATATATACTAATAACTAATAAGACATGCACTATATGTGTGGTGAGAGCAATAAATGCCACAGGGAAGGAGTGAGACATTCCAGTGGGATTAACCAGGAAGGGCATTACTGAGGGCGTAGTACAAGCATGATGAACGTCTTAGTAAGATGAAGGAATGGACCAGCATTTACAGAATACTTAACACTACATGCCAGGTACCATGTGAGCATTTTCATAAACCTTACTTAACTTTCACAATATAGCTAAACCCACTAAGATCTTGACTAGTTAAGAAATTTATCTAAGACCACAGAGCCAGTACATACTAGAGAATTTGACCTAAATCTTTTCACTCCAAGATCAATGTCTTTCTACCACACCATGCTGCCACTGTCTTGAATAAGAGCTTGATATCTGTGGCCAAAAATCCAAATCTGAAATCTGACAAAAACTGACAAAAAAAATTTTTCCTACCCAATGGATGCACTTCAAAATATTTTTATTCTTCAAAGTAACTGGATCAAAACCAAAACAAAACAGACCACATCTAGGTATAGGAATGATGGCCTAAATTGACAGTTTTGGAATTCTAATTCACAGCTTGAGATCAACCTATTCGACTATCCTTTTTGGTAAAAAGGTCTCAGTCAACCATAGTCTTCTAACAAAAAGCCGACTACCAAAATAATGAGGTTATGAAAATTAAGATAATTTAATAGTTGACAGTCTTGCTGACAAACTGAAACACAGAATGTGAGAAAAGGCCAAGAATCAAGGGTAATTCTTACATTTTGGTTTGAGGAACTGGGTAAATAGTGGAGTTGTTTACAGAGTTGGGAAGCACGGGAGGAGGAAAAGGTTTGAAAGAGAAAAATTAAGAGTTCTTTCTTTGCCATGTTAAGCTTAAGAAACCTTTTTGATATTTAAGAATAGAGGTCAAGTAGGTAGTTAAATATACAACTTTGCAGCTTAGGAGAGAGGTTGGCCTGGAGTTCCAGATTTGGAAGGTATCAGCATAAAGATGGTAAAGTCATGGACTGAGCTGAATGAAAAAAATCATTTCAAGACAGTGCTGGAGAGGCAAATGCTGCTGATCAACTGAGTGAGATGAGTACTGAGCATTAACAAAGATTTGGCAACACAGAGATCGATGACCTTGACAAGGGTGCTTTTAGTGGAATGGTATGTACAAAAATTATTTAAATAGGGATAGAACAAAATGGGAGGTAAAGAAATGGGAGATCCAGGAGCTTTTCTTATAAAGAAGAAAGAAGTAGGGTGGGGCCAGAAAAGAACATGGGTTTTATCTAAGGAGGATTTTTTTTTTAATTGAAATAACCCATTACAGATGGAAAGATTGATGATGCAACAGAACATGGACAAATGAGAAGTCTTAAGCCTTTAAGTCCTAAGGTAGGCAAGAAGAAATGAGCTCTAGGGTGCAAGGAAAGGGACCAGTCTTAGGCAGAGACAGGCACTTCATCCACTGTAACAGGAAGGAGAGTATAGGGGTGTAAGGCCAACTGGCCCGAGGCAGGGGAACACAATCAGATTCACAGGTTTCATCAGACCGAAATTCTCCGGACCACCCAGTTCCAGAAACTGCCCTGGAGACATTCCGGACCACCCAGTTCCAGGAACTGACCTGGGGACTTTGCACCCGGCCCAGCCTTCCCCCTTTCGAGGGGCGGGACTAACGGTCCCCTAGGATACCCGAAAAGACCACCAAATAAGGAATACCCTGCGCCCTCCCAGATTCACCACACCCCTTTCCCTTCTTCCCCTATAAAATCTTGCCCAACCCTCGCCCGCGTGCGACTTCTCTGGCCCCTTTCTCTTGGACCAGTGAACCTCGCCCGGGAGCGCTCCCTAATAAAGCTCACTTGAAGCTTTCCTGTTTCGCGGTGCCGTTTGTTAAGATCCGGCCTTACAATGGGTACAGATGCAGGTAGTTTGGTAGATATGATGGTGGATAGAAAGCTGGATCTAAGCAAGGTTAGGATTCTGTCAGGTAAGTACCACAGAAGGAAAGAAGGATAAGGGATTTGAAGTACATGCAAAAGAGCAGTTGTACTGATAGAACATGGTCTCCAAGCTAGATGAGGGAAAAAAGGACATGAATGAGGTGCAGTGGAAAGTGGAAAACTTAATGCACATGAGCACCCAGTGGAGTTAAAAAAAAATTATTTCAGGAATAAGGAAACCAGGTAAGTAGACAGTGGGTTTTTTTGTTGTTCTTTTTGTTTGTTTGCTTGTTTTAAGTTTATAAGAGGAGCAGTTACCAGCAATGAGGTTTAACATTTGACCATGGGAATAGATTTCTGAGGTGGGGGGATCTAAAAGCTGTGAGATCAGATGTTTGATTATCCATGTGGCTGTAGCAATCACTAAGTCTAATGACAAGAAAACTGTGGAAAAGCAGTGAGCCGGGTACTAACGAGGAGGTAAGGATGGATCTGGAGGGGAAAATAGTCTGATGGCATGCATTTCAGAAGAGCTGGGGTTCTGAGCAAGGAAAAAATGGACTAAAGCAACGAATGGGAGAAAGGGTTCTAAATGAGGGGTTGAAGATGTGGGGTGAAAAAAACATCATTACTTAAAGACTACAGGGAAACAGAGTTCCCAGGAATAGTCAGGGCAAGAAAGTGAACGAAATTTTATTTTCAACACTATGTCTGTTTGATGATAGTAAACTATCAGTTCCAGGAGGCAAATTGGAAGGGTTAGGGGAGGGGACATTGAAAAGTTCAAGGATTGTATCAAGTTAGGATCTACATAAAGCAAATGAGTATAAAATTTCCCAGCAAGAATGGCCAACTTGGGAATCCTCGACACTAAAAATGCAACCGAAACAAATTAACAAACACCTTTTCTAAGCTTCATGAGAGCAGTTCAGTATCTTTCCAATAAATTCCCTTTTTGCTTAAGTTAGCAACTAAAGAATCCTAATGATAATCACCTGCATGTAGAGGGCCTTGCATACATAGACAAGTTCAGAAGAGGAATGTTTATTCAATTCATTCAGTATATTTAAGTGCTATTTGGCCTGGAGTGATAAGGAAAATCTCAGAAAGGAATCTTAGGCATGTTAGCTATCCGTTTATCCCCTTTCTCATTTCATTTCTTCCTTTCACAAAAGTCAATGGTGAGAAAAAGATCAATAACAATTAGGCTGGAGTGAGCGGGCAGCAGGGTTGCTCTGAGGACAAACACAATTCTCTGTACACCTGCCTGTGACCTCACAATAACACTTGTGCAGGTGTGGAGAGTCCTATAGCTTAAAATAACAAATGCCGCAGCAGTCTGTAACTGTCATCCCTGAGGTTCCTTGTCCAACTGCGCCACTCCGTACTACACAGTGTTTCTCCAAACGGAAAATGACCCATTTGGGGAAGAGTTAATATACATTACGACTTTCTCTCTCTCAGGTGAACTAATTTACCTAGATGAAGAATTCTGAGAATACTTTATTTCTAACAGGGTAGTATTTAACTTCATGTAGAAAAAAGTGTTGACAATGTAATTATAAAAATTTATAATCCTACAGTGAGTATGGTAGTATTCCTTAACACATAGACCAAATCAAGACAAATTAATTTCAGTTGTCATTCATTGTACATAAAATGAAATGTCTACAACATATGGTTGATGTAGAAAAAACCAACTGTAGCAGGCATCAAAAATAAGAAACATGCAAAATCAATTTATTGGCTTCAAGTGGAAGCACCTTGGGAATGTAGGTATAATGAAATATCCCAAAACATGGATGAGATTATTTTGTGTAAAAGACGGAATACTATACTTCAAAACATTCAAAACAGTGAATATTCACTAGCACTATGATTTTATTTAGTACAATACTCTTATGTATCATAATGCCCAGCACACCATAGATTAAATCACCTTGTCAATTGAAAAAGTATGTTGAATTTAATAAGAAGTCAATTGGGGGGAGGATACATTTAATTTCAATCCATGTAATAGACAGCCTTGGTGAAATATATCAAAGAGCACTTCCCAATCTGGAAAAAAGATCAAAGGGGGTCCCAGGTGATCTCCAGAATGCCAAAGATGGTTACCTTGAAACTACAGTGGAATCTATTTCTGCCCAGCTGCAGATTTGTTTAATGGCTACTCACTCATTTAAACCTTAATTGTTGAAATCCATTGATTAAGAAATAACACTTGGCAGGTTCTCTTACATCCACCGCCTAAGAGTCGCGCTGTAAGAAGCAACAACCTCTCCTCCTCCTCTCCGCCATCTGCTCGGCAACCACAAAACAGCAACTATGCGTGAGTGCATCTCCATGCACGTTGGCCAGGCTGGTGTCCAGATCGGCAATGCCTGCTGGGAGCTCTACTGCCTGGAACACGGCATCCAGCCTGATGGCCAAATGCCAAGTGACAAGACTATTGGGGGAGGAGATGACTCCTTCAACACCTTCTTCAGTGAGACAGGCGCTGGCAAACATGTGCCCAGGGCAGTGTTTGTAGACCTGGAACCCACGGTCATTGATGAAGTTCGCACTGGCACCTACCGCCAGCTCTTCCACCCCGAGCAGCTCATCACAGTCAAGGAAGATGCTGCCAATAACTATGCCCGAGGTCACTACACCATTGGCAAGGAGATCATTGACCTCGTCTTGGACCGAATTCGGAAACTGGCTGACCAGTGCACAGGTCTTCAGGGCTTCTTGGTTTTCCACAGCTTTGGTGGGGGAACCGGTTCCGGGTTCACCTCCCTGCTGATGGAACGTCTCTCTGTCGATTATGGCAAGAAGTCCAAGCTGGAGTTCTCCATTTACCCAGCCCCTCAGGTTTCCACAGCTGTAGTTGAGCCCTACAACTCCATTCTCACCACCCACACCACCCTGGAGCACTCTGATTGTGCCTTCATGGTAGACAATGAGGCCATCTATGACATCTGTCGTAGAAACCTCGATATTGAGCGCCCAACATATACTAACCTGAATAGGTTGATAGGTCAAATTGTGTCCTCCATCACTGCTTCCCTGCGATTTGATGGAGCCCTGAATGTTGATCTGACAGAATTCCAGACCAACCTGGTGCCCTATCCTCGCATCCACTTCCCTCTGGCCACATATGCCCCTGTCATCTCTGCTGAGAAAGCCTACCATGAACAGCTTTCCGTAGCAGAGATCACCAATGCTTGCTTTGAGCCAGCCAACCAGATGGTGAAATGCGACCCTCGCCATGGTAAATACATGGCTTGCTGCCTGTTGTACCGTGGCGATGTGGTTCCCAAAGATGTCAATGCTGCCATTGCCACCATCAAGACCAAGCGTACCATCCAGTTTGTGGACTGGTGCCCCACTGGCTTCAAAGTTGGCATTAATTACCAGCCTCCCACTGTGGTACCTGGTGGAGACCTGGCCAAAGTACAGCGAGCTGTGTGCATGCTGAGCAACACCACAGCCATCGCTGAGGCCTGGGCTCGCCTGGACCACAAGTTTGACCTGATGTATGCCAAGCGTGCCTTTGTTCACTGGTACGTGGGTGAGGGCATGGAGGAAGGAGAGTTTTCTGAGGCCCGTGAGGACATGGCTGCCCTTGAGAAGGATTATGAGGAGGTTGGTGTGGATTCTGTTGAAGGAGAGGGAGAGGAAGAAGGAGAGGAATACTAAAGTTAAAATGTCACAAAGGTGCTGCTTTTACAGGGAAGCTTATTCTGTTTTAAACATTGAAAAGTTGTGGTCTGATCAGTTAATTTGTATGTAGCAGTGTACACTCTCATGTACAATTACTGACCTATGCTTTAAAACACGACGCTTTGTTATAGATCCAAGCTATCCATTTCTCTGATGGGTTTGAATAAAGTATTCCCTGTCTTAAATGAAAAAAAAAGAAATAACACTTATTCCCATGACTGGCACTTCATAACTCATACCAAAATTACTCACATCAGAGATAACACAAACCAATCTGAGACCATTTCCTAAATTACAACATCTTTGGGCTAGAGGAGATAGGACAAAGATCCCATATGACTTGATTCCAAGCTACCTGAACAAAATGAGCCTTATCAATAGTATCTTTTCCATAGCAAGGTTTTATTCATTCATCTTACAGTGTCAGGGATCATGGCCAACTAAATTATTATGACTCTATCCTGGAGTCAATCTAGGAAAAGTAAGATCCAAGCTCAGTAATCTTTTTGTTGTTGTTGTTGTACGTGGGCCTCTCACTGTTGTGGCCTCTCCCGTTGCGGAGCACAGGCTCCGGACGCGCACGCTCAGCGGCCATGGCTCACGGGCCCAGCTGCTCCGCGGCACGTGGGATCCTCCCAGACCGGGGCACGAACCCGTGTCCCCTGCATCGGCAGGCAGACTCTCAACCACTGCGCCACCAGGGAAGCCCCAGGCTCAATAATCTTATGAACAAGATCCACTTTGTTTTTTGTTTGTTTTTTATTTTTTGCCACACCACATGGCTTGTGGTATCTTACTTCCCTAACCAGGGATCGAACCCACGCCCTCAGCGGTGAAAGCACAGAGTCCTAACCGCTGGACCACCAAGGAGTTCCCAAGATCCACTTTGTAACGACCATCTGTATTTCTCTTACAGAGAGACAATATTTAACTTAAGGGTCATGACTGGAGTTTGTAGATAAAAGCTTAAAAAATGGGAAAATATTAGAAGCCAACTATTAGAATTAATTTGACTTATGGTTAGCTAACATATTCAATATGACAGAATGTCAACCTGTCATTTGTTTTCTTTCTGGAGAAGTTAAAAAAATAGTTTTCTTTTTAAAACATACTGATAATAGGTAGTATTTCTACAACTTCCCCAAACAAAAAGCAAACAACAAAAACAGAACTTCATGACATCTGAGTAGTTAATCAGTCATTCTGCGGTCATATCTGTTTATAATTGAGGTAAAATTTATATCAGTGTCATGCACAGACCTTAAATGCTCAATTAAATGAGTTTCAATAAATGCTTGTGACCTTCATGTTTCCGTCACTCCAGAAAGTTGTCCTGAACCCCTTCCAGTCAATTCCCCCACCACCCAAGGCAACTACTGTTCAGATTTCTATAGATGTGAGAAACACCTGACTTTTTTCCTTCCACACAATATTTTTGAGATTTACCTACATGCTTGCATGTATCAGTAGCTTTTTTTTTAAATAGCAGAGTATTTCATTATATGATTGACACAATCTGTTTATCTATTCTCTGTTGAAGGATATTTGTGGGGGTTTTGTTTGTTTTTTGTTTTGTTTTTTTTTTGGCTATTGTGAATAAAGGTGCTTGTAAACACAGAATCCTGTTCTGCTGTATAAATGTAATCATATCACCTTAAACTTAAGACAGCTTTCTGCCTAAACTAGGAGCTGAGGGTCTTGAAGGAATTAGCATCGGCTTTCACACAAAATGAGTGAGGAGCCCCACCCCTGCTCCAGAGCCCTGGCTGATTAGATGGGACCTGCTCCAACCAGCCCATATCTGTGATATGTGACACTCCAGGGGGCCACACTTTATGAGAAGAGACTCTTTCCCCCGAACATTTCAAACAGGTAGTATTTAGGGGTAGTGTCAATAAAGCTCATCTCTGTTCCAACCCTAATCTGGTATCACATTGCTTCTATTATAGACAAAAACACAGTATTCAAAAACAACAACCAACACACAGACACAAAAAGGGACTTTTAATTTACCCGTTCTTTAAGGTCTCCCAGCACAGGCTACACCTAATCAATGCATAGCCAGCCACATGCTATTAATATAACTTTGGGCACATCATTCACTTCTGAGTCCTAATTTCCCAAGATGCAAAATGGGATAACTGTAGCACCTGTCTTAGGGTTATTTTTGAAGATCAAATTAGATAATACATATCAAGTATTCACAGATGCTAACATACTTAAGTACATAGCATTAGTCTATTATTAACAAAACTTTATTTCCAAAACTATTTAGAGAGTATAACCTCAGATTTTCCTTTTCCTTTTCCATTTCAAGGTAGTAACAAGAGTTTCCCAAAATGAGTGTGTTCCCCCCAAAATTAATTCACATTTAACTGGTATTATGTAAACCAAAGTCTACAGCCAGGGAAGTTTTGGCTAAATAATTTTTTTTTTAACTGCAAAACATCTAAGTGTTTTATGCTAATGTACACTATGACCCCCTAAAAGTGAGATCTAGTATTGACCACGAAATTGACTTCTGCCCTAACAAAATCATGTGATCCTGTGGCTCTAACACTTTCAGACATGCTAGTAAAAACAATGCTGACTACACATATGAAACAAACAGCATCCTTAAGAAGATAATATATGCTCTTCCCATTTCATTAGTTAAATGCTATCCATCCTTCAGACCTCAGGGAAGCCTTCTTAAACCCTCCAAACTTACTCAAGACTTCCTGCTAGATACTCTCAAGGTTCCCTTAGACTTTTCCTTCCTAGCTCTTACTGCCATTTGTATTAACATACTCAAAAAGATTATTTGATTAATGCCCGTCACCTTACCCACCAAACTATAAGCTTCAATTAAAGGCATGGCTGTATATTATGCTCAACCTTATACCCCTAGTATCTACCACAATGTCTGGTACCAAATAACTGATATGGAACAAATATGTGAATACAAGAATTCACTGCAACTTTATTTGTCATAGTGAAAAATTGAAAACAACTCAAATGTTTATTAATAGGAAAGTAAATAAGCTACTCTACATATATATTATAGAATATTATACACCCATTAAAAAGAATGAGCTTAATCTCTATGTTCTGACATACTCAATTTTCTAAATGAGAAAGGGAAAATGCATTTTATTTCATATGTACTATATTGTGCTTAGATGTCTAAAAACATACACATCTAACTCTTAACGGTGACTACATCTGAAGAGGAACAGGCCTGGAAAAAGGTATTTTCACTTTTACACTTTATACATTTCTCTGTTGTTTCAATATTCTTCAACAAACATGTATTTCTTTTCTAATTAATTTTTTAAGCTTTGAGCAACTGCAAGTCCACATAAATTATCATATGCTTTATGCTTCCACAAAGCAAAAAAAAAACAACAGAACTGGGGCTAAAATGTGGCTTTTTCTTGGTCCAGTGTTCCTTCCACTACACATTATTGCCTTTCCAATAAGGGACACAAGCTTGATATCGATACAATCAATATTTTAGTACCAAATGACTAGAAGAGATTTAAACCTACTCCCCTCTCCACCTCACCTCTGCAAGTCATGAGAGGGCACTGCAGGCCAATGGCCATAGAGGCTTCTTTTAATAACCCCAGTGACGGGGAGGTTACAAAATTCTAGTGCATGCTCCTCACTATTAAGACAATTCCCTTATATTGAGCTGAAACCTATCTCTTTTACTTTGACCCGTTGGTTCAAGTTTGGCCATTTGGAATGCGAAGCTTCTCTCCTCTTCTGGAATATATTCAAGTATATGAAGACAGTTATCACCTGTGTCTTTTTGGGAGCGGGTGCTTTACTTAGATAAACTTTCCAATAAAACAGCTGTCATTATCCAACTTCTAATTTCAGTCCTGACAAACTACTTGGCAGACAAGGAGACGGAGAACCATCATGCAAGACTATGTCAAAATAATGAGGTACAAGTAGTCAATTGTTACTACAATCCTTCAAGGAGAGTTACAGAGAATCATGCACATCTTACCACTCCTTTATTAGATGTTGCTGAATAAAACATCTTTCTGGTATAAAGCACAGGAATGAAGACAGGGTCAGATGCTTCTGACAAAATCTTGGCTTTAGACAGCTACACATAGCTGGTTCAAGAATTTGCCATGAATGCAGCCAATTATTAGTCCTCCATCAGACAGATGAACAATCAACCTAATGATCTTCCTCAGTAAAATATTTCTTGCTATTTTTGTTAGAACTTCCAATAACAAAGCACCTGGTGGTTCTACCAATGGACGAATGAGACTTCCTCACTATTTAAAAGAGACAAAGGAATTAATGATAAAAGTGATAAACAAAATGAAACTCAGGAACTGAACTTGAGACTCATGAAAACATTTCAGACCATAATGACATGGTTGTTAGATAACACCAGAAAATACACGATGAAAAGTACAGGAAGTCTAGGACGAAGTACTAGAACAAGAAGTACAAGTTCAAGAAGTCCTGTACTTAAAAGGACAACAAGCACAGTAAGCGACACTGTAGCTAAATACTTATTAAAACTGCTTTTTATCACCTGATGAAAAACAATCAGCAGTAAATGCTTGTGAAAAAACTTAAGAGTAAGAATACAGGGCAAGATAGACATCTATTTGGAATAGCACAGCTTTTTTACTCCGGTTTACCTATTGATGACAGGCACAAACTTGGGAAAGTCTTCCCAAACGTTGCTCCAGGTTTTCCTTCTGAATCTGAACCTAATTAAGGGAAAGGAGAGGTCCTCTGAGCACCCAATTGAAAATATCCCTCCTTATTCTTCTTTACTCAACTGTGATTCCCTTCATCATAATTTATAATTATATATCTCTGTGCTTATTGTCCCATGACCCAGAAAACCATAAGTTCCTTGAAGGCAGAGTCAACTCTTTTGAACACTGTATACACATGCACATGGGACCCTGTACATGAAAGATGCTAATTATATATCTGTATAGTGAAGACAGAAAGGAAAGAAAAAGGAAGTCACTGGTTACCATGAACTGTCACTTTGGGACTTCCCTGGTGATGCAGTGGTTAAGAATCCGCCTGCCAATGCAGGGGACACGGGTTCGATCGTCAGACCTGGAAGATCCCACATGCCGCGGAGCAACTAAGCCCATGTGCCACAACTACTGAGCCTGCGCTCTAGAGCCCGCAAGCCACAACTACTGAGCCCACGCGCCTACAGCCCGTGCTCCGCAATGAGAAGCCCACGCACCGCAACGAAGCGTAGCCCAGCTCGCTGCAACTAGAGAAAGCCCGCACTCAGCAACAAAGACCCAACGCAGCCAAAAAAAAAAAAAAAAGTTACTTTTCTTGCGTAGCCAATGTTGGGAAATTTATCACTTGTTGGACACTAATGGTCCAGATCATTTATATATATCATTTAACCTCTCAACAATACAGGCGGGTTTCTCATTTGAGACCAAAGTAAGACTCAGAGAAATTAAATATTTAATAACTTGCTTAAGCCACACACCTAGCAAATTTGAGCTCCAGTTTACGTTAACGTCAGGTTTATCTGATATGATGGCGGCTGCCCCCAAGCTGCTCTTGTCTTCAATTATCTCCCCTCCATACAGCTAAGTGAGGAGGGAGAAATACCTAACAGCAAATTAGTAGCTGTATTCAACCCAAGAGCTCTGGCTATCTATACAGTCTGAATTTCCTTCCAGCTTAAAGAAATCTGCTAAATAAATATAAACAGCAAAACAAGCAGTTTTGCATTCATCAAATAATTTGATTCTCAAAACAATCTTACAAACGAGAGAGAAATTCCCATTATGTTGGTGTGGACACTGGGGCTAAGAGGGCTTAAGAGCTTTCACATTCTCCCTACAAACCTATGGGCCTGGGATTTTCCAAAAAGAAACAGTGACTGCATAAACCTGGTGCAACATTTGAAAAAGACACTAGCGTCATAATCCTCGTTTTCCTACTGCAAATATGTAATCCAAATGGGAGCGTTCAACGACTCAATTTTCCCTTTGCATTTTAGGTTTGATGAGGGCCCCGTTCATTCAGTACAATTAGTCAAATGTTGACCGCCAAATATATTTACAAGGAGACAACACATCCAGGTCAAAGAAAAGGCTACACTGCAGCCAAAACTAACTCTGGGCTGCGGTCCGCATTTGCCCTGGCCAACTCCTCTCACTTCCTGAGAGCCAACTCCTCTCACTTCCACTGAACCATTCCTCCCTGGAGTCAGATTTAGTGTAATAGGCAGGTTCCTACCTTGGTCTGAACACTCTTATCAAACTTGTCATTTTTGAAGCTAAACGTATTCTGGTGCCTCTGAGGCCTGGAACGAGCCACGTTCCCTTTCTGGGAGCTCATCGCCGAAACCACAACCACCTCGAGCTGGGACAAGGAAGATGCAGCCAAGCCTAGGATACCAGGAACTATCTCCACGGAGTTCACGCTTCTGTCTCCGACCCGGAAGGAACTTAACCAGCATTTCTGCCTCCGCTTCCGGCATCCCACGTGACTCCTCGCGGAGGTCAAAGGACACCTTTCGGCCCTTCAGCTCCAGCAAGGGTCTTTTACTCAGCCCAGTCTCTACCCCTCCCCATCCGCGAAGCCTCTTTCTCAAACCCGGCGAAAAATCCCACTTTCTTCGAAGCGAGAATTCCCCCATTGGTCCGAATGTGGCAGTCCGCCCAAGTGAAGGGGAGGGAAAACTTTGCTCCTATTGGCTCTTCTTTTCCGCAATCCCCGCCTCCTGCCGACTCAGCTCGGCCTCTCCGGGCGCCCTACTCCTCTGGGCGGCTTGTGATTGGTGGAAGTCGGGCTAAACTGGACTGCGTCCAACCCCCGGCCCGCTCGCAGGCTGGAGTCCGGGTCAGCCTTGGCACTTTCCTTCAGACAGTGACCAACTCCTAGCTTAGTGAGCTCTCTGCTAGCCCCTGGGTTCCCTTCCAGCCTCCTTCTCGCCACGAGAGCGAACCCCGCTGCCGGCAGGCCGAAGGGGAGCAAAGAAAGGAGGATTAAAAAGAAGAAAGACCTGGCTGGGTCTGGGTGGTGTCTGCAGTGCCAGAAAGGGAGGTGGCGGCGGCTGCGGCAGCAGCGACCACGGCCGCGCGGGACGTGAGGCCCAACAGCAGCCGACGGCGGCGGCGGCGGCGGCCGCTCCAGCGCCTCGCGCCGAGGCCGTTAGTCAGCAGAACGCGAACCCGTGTGGAGGAGCAGGGCCGGCGCGAGGCGAGACTCGGGAGCGCGAGCCGGCCCCCTCGGGCGCCGCCGTTCTTGCTCGTCCCGGCGCCGGGGGCTGCCGCCCTCGTCCCCCCTCTTTGGCCGGGCCCGCCCGCAGGCCGGGCGGCGGCAGCAGCGCGGATCGCGCCTCGTAGAGGACAGCGCGGCGGCAGAGGTTCTCTCCTGGCCCTTTCTGCCTGACGGCTTGCCTGCGGCCCTCAGGTGCAGGTACGTGGGGTCACGGGGGGCCGGGGCGCTGCGGCTGGGCTCGGGGAGGGGGCGCTAGGCCCGGAGCAGCAGCGCGGGAGGGACGAGCCCGGGCCGGGCGGGGGGAGGGGAGCGGGAGGCGTCTTTGTTGTTGGCGACTGGGATGCCTCTCGGCGCCGGCAAAGGCGGAGAAGCCACTCCCGATCGCGGCTGGGTTTTTGAGAAGATTCTCTGTTGGTTCGGTGAAGGGGAGAGGTAGGAAAGTCTTCGTAGTCGGTGAGGCTGCGGGAGTCTGGGGGCGGGAGAGGGACGGACAGACGGACTGGCAAAGGTCTTGGGTCCTCCTTGCAAAGAAGGGCCTCATTTCATTCCTTTGCTATTCTCCCTGTGGACGGAAAGATGGGTCCAGGTTCACATTTCGCTCCCTGGTTCATTGTGAGAGTCGCGACGCCTGAAGGCTGTCTCCTGGATGTCCTCGTGTGTGCCAGACTAGACTTTAGCTCGTTTGTGCACCGTGCTTGGTGATTTGTGTATTCTGGTCCGCCGCCGTAGGGTGGTTTTCTCTCGGTGGTTGAACTCTACTTGTTTTCGAACTCTAGGGTAGGCTCATCAGGAATTGTTTTTGAATTGAAAAATTAGAGTTTTTCTTTGGAATTTTTTTTAACCCTGAAACGAAAAGTTAGATTGTCAAGTTAGATTGTACTGTCAAGTTAGATTGTACTGTTGTGAAGGGCTTTTGTAAAGAAGAGAGTTTAACCCTGGCTTCTTATTCAAAAAAAAAAAAAAGAAAGAAATGTTCAGAGCTTTGATCCGTGGAGATTTCTGCCAACGCCAGGATATAACTTTTTTAAATGACTCATAAATTTAAGTCAGCGCGAAGTGGATTTGTTAAGCAGAAGGATGAGTAACGGAATACAGGGAGGGTGACCTTTAAATTTTGGCTGTTAGCTTACAAAAAGGTATTCATGTTTAAAACTTTTCTGTAATATGCAGTACTTGATCCGTAAGATAATTCATTGAATTCTTTTTAAGGCTTCAATAAATTAAAAGTTTGGAAATCTCGCGTCATTTAAAACTACTAGTCATTAGGTAATGAGTCTGAGTAAAAAGTCAGGTACGTGTTGTAAGAGCAGCCATCTGTTTACATTAACAAAAAGACTTAAAATAAAATGAACTTTTCTCTATGAAGAGTTTGTCTCAAATGTTTATAGCATAAACTCATTTGGGTGATTTATCAAATATCTAATCAGAGCCAATATTTTGATAATTATCATAATTGCCAGTGTTCTAATTTGGGTGCCCAACTCTTTGGTTGGGAGTAGGGGGTGGAGGCTTACTTAAAGAAGAGCAGTGGAGATAGACATGTTTCACCTTATAAAAGAAATAAGGTCCCTGTTGTGCAATAATTGCTATATTACTTGAGATCCAGGAGGAAACCCTCACCTATATTTTGACCTCTCTTTTCTCCTGCTGTAGAATTAATAAGGTTAATTGTCAAGGATAGGATTAGAGTTTTAGCAGGCCTAGGCAGTTTTAATCTTGTCACTTGCTGTGCAGTACTGTAGTTGATAAGTGGCTTGTTTCCTTGAGTATCTTTGCCCATTTTGAAACGTGCATGACATCTGACAGAGAATTTTCTATTTCCTGTGACATACAGAATTGCCATAAAGCATTTATGGCAAAGTAATGTTTTTGGTAGTTTAATGAACACAGAAGAACTAGGCAGTTAGTGTCTGTTCCAAGTTTTGTCGCTGAATTGGTCTATATAGCTCCAGGCAAGCTATCCCACATCTGAGTCAGTTTCTCCATCTGTAATATAGGACTAATAAAATGTGCATCTGCTCACTATGTAGAAAGGGCAGTGAGAACCAACAGTTCCTCTGGTTATGTGACATTGATTGTTTTAGTTAATAAGAGTACTTTTTAATGCAATTTTGTTTTGGTATCATGAATTTCAGTTCCTTGGTGAAGAATTACGATAAAGAAACATAGTTATAATAGGGAGACTGTCTATCCATATGCCATCACTTAGGAAGTGATAAACTCAAAATTTCTCCATTGTTAAGAAAATATAATTTGGTGTCATATCTTTAGAATCAGTGATGACAAGAAAATAGAGTGACAGATGGACTTGCTTGGTTTGTTTACTGATAGATTTTATTTCTAATATATCCAAGGTTTTGCTCTTAATTCTCAAAAATTACTCCTACCTACTCCTACCTTTCCTATCCTATTAAAGATTTCTCACATAGCGATATGGCTCTCAAACCCAGCCTTGTGAGTTGGAGAGGAAAAATGATGCTTTATGACTTTATTACAGATGAAATAAAGCCTAGAGAAGTTCGTTATTTGAATTGCCTAAAGCTACACAATTTGTAAGAACCAGAACTGAGACTTGAATCTGGGTCTTCTGACTTCTAGTCCTGAATCTTTGCTTTGGAGCAGTATTTTCCAAACATCTGTCTAGGCCCAACAGTTTTCGCCAACTGAGGTGAAATGAGAAATAATATAGCAATGTAAGTGTTGATAATATACAATATAATGAATATTCATGCACTCATTACCCAGTTGGAAAGTTAAAACTACAAAACAAAACTTCCTCTGTACTTGGTACCCCTCTTAAATCCTATTCCCTCTTTTCCCCACTCCCAGCCGCTAACATGCATCCTTCCGTTTATACTTTACTACATTCCTTTATATCCATGAACCCTATATGGTTTTTCTTTGATTGGTTTTAAGACTATTTAAATATGAATTTTGTATCTGTAGCTTGCTTTCTTCACTGATCATGCCAAGATTTATCTATGTTTATTCAGGTAGCTCTAGTTTATTTTTACTGTCATATGGTGTGTGTTTCATTATGTGACTGTATCAGGTTTCTGTTGGTCATTTTAGTTGTTTCCAATTGTTTGCTTATTAAACAGTGCGTAGGGAATATTCCGGTATATGTTTACTTCGGTGCATGTGCAAGGCTTCCTCTAGGGTAGTGGTTCTTGAACCTATATCCCATTTTTAAAGAAATATTTTACAACTTTCTCATTACTGTTAAAATGAAATTCATAATAATAAACTTACATTCATATTTTAAATAAAGTAATGCCCTGACTAAAATAAAGAAGTAATTTATAACAAAGTAATGTATTGCACTGTGTCAATGCTCAGGCTCAACCACACTGTAATCTTGCTACCAAGTGTGATAGTAGACCAGTAACATTAGAATTCTGGGAGCTTGTTAGAAATCAGAACCTCAGGCCCTACCCTAGTGATTCAGGTGCTGAATATTAACAAGATTCCCAGGTGAGTTGAGTGCACCTTAAAGTGTAAGAAGCACTGCTAGAAGAAATAGTAGTAGTAGATACTTTGCACGGATAGAATCACCATGAATAGGACAGCTGCTAAAGCAGATTAAACAGGTGTGTTGAATTGGCCATTCAAATACCAACAGAGGCACTGATACTGATAAGGGAGTTTCTGAAATAACTAATTTCAGTAAAGTTGGAACAAAAATAAAAGTGCAGTCTTCTCTCTTTACACAAGGGTTGCATTCTTTAAAATCTTCACCTATATTAAAACAATACAAATATACTTTGTGTTAAATCCTATTTATTAATATTTGACCTTATTTTTTCCTTCTGTTCCCTTAAATGATTGTCCAGCAGAATGTTCAAAAGTCATGGGACGTGTCACAGCATTATCTTTACACACCAAGTGTGCCTCGTGTCCCTGGTATCTATACAGTAGTACCCCCATTCGTTACAACAACTAAAAAGCCATTATTGAGAAAGATTGCACTGGGATAAAAATCTAGTAGTAGATTGCTAGAACACAGGGTAGGAGCTGCTTCTTCAACTTGATTTGATAACTACCAGTTTTCTCTCCAGAGTATTTGTATCAGTAATGGATTAAAGGGTCTGTTTTCTCACCTTCCAGATACTTTAGACTTGTTAAGTTTTGACATTATGAGGAGTATGAAATGTTACTTCATTGTAGGTTTCTTTTGTATCTTCCCCAGTTAGTCACACTGTTGAGAACACTTTCATTTATTTTTTGGCTATTCATGTTCCTTCTATGAATTGCCTATTCTGTTTTTCTATGGGTTTATTTTATTGATTTGTAAATGCTTTTTATGTATTCTGGATAGCAATGCTTGGTAGGCTTTACAGACATTTTCTAGTCATTTGCATGCCTTTTCACTGTAAGTATGGTATCTTTTGGTAACTAGATGTTCTTAATTTTAATGTCAAATTCTTCTATGATTATGCTTTTTCTCTTTAAAGGAAATCTTCTCTATCCTGAGATTATAAAGATTCTGTTATAGTTTGTTTTAAAAGTTTTACTTTTTCACATGTAAATCTTAAATACACATGGAGCTATTTTTATAAATGAGGTGTTTGTGAATCTAAATTTACTCAGTAAAAATGACTACCCTTTATACTGAAATTATTTTTATGTTAATGTGTGCTTATGAAATTATAGTGATAGTATATTATATTTAGTTTGTAACACCCCTTTGTGGCAAAATTAAAACTTGTTAACTCTTGTCATTCCAATTTTTTTTTTTTTAATTTGGATCGAACACACACGCCCTGCATTGAAAGGCAAAGTCTTAATCACTGGCCCGCCAGGGAAGTCCCCAATTTGACTTTTTTAATAAAAGGTTTGGGAACCACTGCTTTTAGAGTACTCTGATTCCTTTTTTCATCTGTGTCTCACATTCGGCCTCTAAAACATCACAGAAAGTGAGCAGGTACTCTAAGGTACTAATCTTTCATCATTTGCATCTCCACATTTTACAGTTTGTTTTATGTGTCTTGTCATCACTTTTTATTCTGCCTAGAATTTTCAAAATGATACTTATTATCCTAATTTTTTAACAGAATTTCAAACTAAATTAAAATATTTTAATGTTAATTTGGCTCAGATGTAGGTCCTGTTTTGTTTTCCCAGGAATTAAAGGTGAAAATGGTTAAACAAGTCCTTGTACAGTTAAAGATGAAAAGTGGGAAGGGAAGAATGGGCTGGTGTCTACTATCAGTCACTCTTCTAGGTTTGAGGGGTGCATCTGTAAACAAAATAAACAAAGATCCCTAACTTTCTACAGCTTACCACCTAGCAGAGGACCATACACAATATGCACAATAAATATCTAATATGTTAGAAAGCGATAAATAACTTCTAAAGAAAAGGTAGAGAATGGTAAGGGGGAAATCAAACGAGGAAGTTTTGACCTATTAAATAGGTCTCCCCTTTGAGAAGGGGAGAATGAGCACAATGTGCAGTGAGGGCATTAACCATGTGGATAATCTTGGAAGAGTGGACAGAATATAGTCAAGTTAAAACTATGTTCCTGGCTCTCCCATTTAATAAGTTGTGTGAACTTGGACAAGTTGATTGACTTAACCTGAAGCCTTGATTTCTTCATATGTAAAGGGATGATAACCTGAGAAAAGTATTATTAAGATTAAAGGAGATAACAAGTAAAAGCCCCTACCTCCTTCCCTCCCTGCCCCAGCCCCCTGCCATGTAGTTTCATGTAGCACTCTGTACTTGATTTTTATGGCAATAGAGATAGGGGTCTTTACCCTTAAAAATACATACTGCTAAAGAAATTCTTTTCATTATGTCTGTCTTAGCATATTTAACTAAGATTTATTTTTAGAATGTAGCCACAGTGAAAGAATAGGATTAAGAGAATAAGTATATGCTTGATGTAGGTCAGGATGAAGAAGAAAGAGACGTTGAAATAACCTCATTAACTTGGTGTAGGCAAGTCTCCATTCCAATCCCAACAAACCTGAAATAAAAGAAAACGCCTCCAGGAACAAAAGTAGAAGACATTATCAGTTTATCTAATGCAACAAATTTGTTTGGCTTCTGAATTTACATTATTCTTAAATGTGTTTTGAAAATTAAAAGCAGTTGAAATAATTCCTGTAATAAACTGCCCCCCCCCCAAATTCCATCAGCAAACTGTAGCCTAGATTTTTTGTTTCTGATTAGTATCCTGCTTGGTGTACTGATAATTTTTCACTCTTTAGCTTTGCCATCTCCACACCTAAAAAGTAAAAATTATTCTCCACACATCAGCTATTAACGAGAAAATAATGCCATTCGGTAACTTGGTTTGGCAAGCTTACATTTCATTCACAGCTTTTTAACAGACCTCACTGTCACTTTTATTAATGAAGATTTAGGGCGGTTAAGTTAATGGGAGTGAGGAAGACCTTTAAAAATTATGCATGGAAGACATTCTGATAGAATTCCCTAGGGTAGTTGCTTTCAATTTTTCATTTGTTAAAATCCATAAGAAGTTTTGCTTTCATGACCTAATACATGCATATGCACACACAAAATAATGTTGCACCTAAGATTATCTAAATGCTCAGTA
Organism: Aethalodelphis obliquidens; assembly: GCF_003676395.1. Taxonomy (NCBI): domain Eukaryota; kingdom Metazoa; phylum Chordata; class Mammalia; order Artiodactyla; family Delphinidae; genus Aethalodelphis; species Aethalodelphis obliquidens. The sequence goes on from NW_020837951.1 coordinate 47,276,378, forward strand.
GAATGAATGGAAAAGGAAGTACTCAGAAATAAGGATAGATGCCAAGAAGGGAAGAGGGTGGGGGAATCATGTATGACATGTTAAAGAGTTTAGATTAATCCAAGAGGGATATAAGACCTATTGAAAGATTTTAAACAAAAAAATGAAATCACTTGGCAACAGTGTAGAATGTGCATTAGAGGGGTATGAGATAGATACTACTGAGTGACTTTTTAATAAGTTGAAAAGTGGTTGAGCTAAGATGTGGCTGAGGGGATGGAGAGGTACCTAGGAGTTAGGCCTTGATTGAATGAGAAAACTGAAGAGAGAGGGAGGGAGGAGGAGGGAGGAGGAGGGAAGGAAATACAGATTTAGATACTCAGGGTCTATAGCTTAAGGGAGAGGTCTGTGCTAGAGATTTAGGTTTAGTTTTTTAGATTTAGACACCATCAGTGTATAAATGGTAGTTAAAGCCAGGGGTATGGCTGAGAACAAAAGACAGGAAGGCAAAAGACCAAAGTTGTAGCTAAAGCATAGGTTTGGGCGAGTTAAACAAAAGATAAGAGGACAATAAAAGGCAATTTGTAAATAATAGTAATAATAATAGTAGTATAACCTTTGAAAAGATCACCAGAAAAACCTAGATTGGAAGTTAGTTTCAAGAAGGAAAGGAGAGGATGATGGTGTTTAATTCCACAAGTGATTGTGTAAAAGGAAGACTAAGAAATACCCAATGCACTTGAAATTATGAGGTTACCGGTAATCCTAAATGGATCAACAACTTCATGGTAGATGTTAGATCACAATTCATTTTGGCCCTCATGGGGAACAGTGGAAAATGAGAAGTAAAGAAGTTTGATTTTGAAAGATAGTCAGAGAAGGTAGTAGAATCTAGATATATACAATTTTTTTTTTTTTTTAAAGAGGAGACTCTTGAATATGTTTATAAACAGCAGAGATGGATCAGAAGAGCAGGAGAGGCTGAAGATACAGGAAACATCAGAGAGGATAACTGGTTAGGCAGGGTCTCTGAAGATGCTAGAGGCATTGGAACCCTCCAGAATATGTGTGGAGGAGTTGGTCCTGAGGGAGTGACACTTCGCACAGTCAGGATTTGATTGATTTCGAGGGTCCAGAAAGGGATTATAAAATACATGCCTGCATTTTCCAAGTAAAAAGAACATCTTCTCTGCATCTAGTATGGCAGGAATTTAGATGTCTCATTTCATGTTCCCAGTAACTCTGCACAGTTTACAAATAAGATTGAGGCTCAGAGAAGTACTGTGATTTGTCTAAAGCCGACACAACTTAGAAGGTAACTGAGCTGTGATTTGATTGCATTTATATCTAATTTCAAAGCCCATAGTTGTAAAATTTTTTATTTTTGAGGGGAACAGTGAAATTTCCAAAAAGGGGGAAGGATAATGAGAGGCTACCAATAGAAGTTTTGCTCAGTACAATCACTTCAAAAATAAAAACTTAGTACCTATTACCAGTTCTTAGTTTCTTACAAGAGTTTCATTTTTCACAAGAAGAGATATATTTTAATGTTAGAAAACTGTTAAGGCTATAATCTCCAAATAGAGGGCAAACCTTTAAATTTATTAACTCACTACTTTTGTCCATAACTTTTCTCATTTTGCTGAAGAATGGTAAAAACTTGATTATAGGCCAGTACCAGCCCTCAAACCACCCATGCCAACAAAGATTCATGAAATGAAACTTATATATATACAAAAATATAGTACATTGTTACCATTGTATAACAAACTTCAGTTGTTATAGCTGAATATTTTATTGTGTTCAAAAAAACTAAATATTGTATTTCCCCCATATTAGAAACTTCTTTCATATTTTGTTTTGCTGCAAATTGATTTCTAAGGGTTCTCATTACCAAACTTGTAAGAAATTAATAAAATGATAAACAAAAGCAACTCCTAGAAATTCAAAGCATTGATTCACAAACTGTTTCCTTTTGTAAATTTCTTAGATACTTCTGGGTTTTTTTGTATTATGGCTTATTTTTTAAATTGCTGAAAGCCGCTGTAAATCTAAATACCTTCAGAAATAGAAAATCAAATTGCTCTAACAGATATTTTGTACCATTGCTTACTACCCTACCTTGTCCCACTTTGGGAATATTATCCTGGATGCATAAACTTATTTGCTTATAGAAGTGTAAATATTGCCTAACCAATTTTAACAGTACATCTTTAATCAACACATGTGTATCTTATTTTTTTAGAGTTCCTATCAAAGTGAAGAACTGACTTAGTTCCATCTTCTTCTCTTTAAGTTTGAAGTTCTGCTTCTGCCTGTGATGGCACTGGAAAGTAGTACTAGTAATACAGGGGGGGAAAAAATCACTGTTCAGGGGCTTACAGTGGGGCACTGACTGATATATCACTTAGGGACAATATGCTCCACCTGAGGGCTGCAGGAGTGAATCACTCAGTTATTTTAAGTGCCCAAATCATTTAAAAGTGAATGCTTTAAGAATATAAATTCTTCCCACTAGCACACATTTCATCCCAAAAGAAACTGTCAGTAGCAGAGAATGTTCAGTTTTTGCCAATACAAAATTTAAATTAACTCTTCAAAGTAACTCATGAGTACTAGGCTCGCTAAAACGGCTCCCAAATTAATCAACTTGGAAGCATTTCAACTTTTTTTCTTTTTGCCACTATTCAAATAACTTTTAAAAAAGGATTTTCTAGCCTTGTCAGAAGATACTCGTGATATAACTTAATAAAGAAAAATATAGTATTATAGCTTTATAATCAGGAAAATGGATTTGCTATTGCAGTTAATGGGTATTAGCCAGATAAAACATCCCCAATTAGCACATTAGTAAAATGTACATGTGGTAATTATCCTTAACTTACTGGTCTGCTTATTTAACTACCTTTCTTAAGGATTTTAAGTATATCAGAAGGTGTTTTTTTAATGCATAGAGTGCAATGTAAATAGAAGCATAATTTGTTAATTATTATGGTTTCCAGAAAGATTCAAGCCATAAATTACACACGTTAGTGTTGTGAATCCTGGTTCAGAATAACAAAACAAAACCTATTTTAATTATATTTAGCATTATCTATCTCAGTTTATGTTCTGTCAGGTCTTTAGGTATAACTGAAAGTTCTTATTTTCTTTACTCTCTCTTTCATTTCATTAGTAAATTATTATTGATCAGGTGCTGCCTGTATACTGCTGAAGAAAACACATGGTCACTAACATCATAGTAAAGACAGTAGGCATTAATCAATTAAGCATACATGGCAGGGATCACAATATTCAACTGTAAACGAAAAGAACTGGGTGCTATGAGGAAGAATAACAATTTAGATTTGAGGCTTTTAAGACGTCTGGGAAAAGTGGCATTTGAGACTGGAATATTGAGAGGTCAGAGGGAGCAAATGAGGCAAGTGTGCAAATCCTGACTTGGAAACAGCTTTCAAGAAACTGAAAGAGGGTGAGTGAGGGAGTCTGCAATCATAGAGGTGAAAGTATCAAGATAAGTTTGGAGGCGTAAGCAAAGGCCAGGTCACACAAGGCCTTTAAGGACCTGTGGAGAAGTTAGATTTTATTACAGGTACAGCAGGAAGCTATCAAGGAGTTCTTGAGCAGATTACTTTGTAGGCTATGTAGAAAAGAAATTGTAAGTTAGGAGAACATATGAATGGAAGTAAATTCACATTTACTCTCAAATATTTTCCATTTGTTCGTTTACTCACACATTCTACGTTGTTCCTTCTGCTGTGTTATTCTGCATAACCCTGGTCACTCCTTTATTTGTAAAAGCCAGGAATTACTATAAAAGAGTGGAAAAGGTAACCTCAGTAAATCAAAGGAATTGCATGTGTTCTCATCTGCAATAAAGGATGAAAGAAATTGTTTTTCCAAATTGAACTCTCCGTTTAGTATTTATTTAGACTTTACAATATTGAGGTCGAGGTCATTGAAAACTACCTGTTTGATACTGTTTTAACTTAATTTCAATAATGTTCCCACAGGTTTCACAATTTTTGTTCTCTTTAAAAATGTTATACTTCAGAGGCTATTTTTATATTCTTGGTATTTTTAATAGAATAAACAATCAAATTTCTATAGGGTCAAGGAGAGGAAGGGAATTATATCCAGTTGTATAAAGAGCAACATTGTGAACATAGGATACAATGCCCCCCAAATCCAGGCAGATTACAGAGGAGAATTAGGATTTAGCATAATAAAATATTCTTGCTGGAAAAGCTCTAGATGTTATAATTGAATCTTCTCACATTAAAATTGAGGTAGTTGGGGGCATAAGAGCTCATTTAAATAGAGTTGTAACTAGAACCTGAGTTCCCTAACTCCTCAGCTGGTGCTGTTTCTACCATTCCTTTACTTTATAAAAATGAGGTACATATAATGTGAAACAAGACTTCTTCAGAAGGTAAAAATTGTATGCAATACCAAAAATCATTAGATGAATTTAATATTTCATGCCTAAGATGATATTTAGTAACCCAGTTGATGACATTTGAAAGGATGAGTGGACTACCCATCTTTAATGCTTGTTTTCTTCCTCCTCCCAAACAAGTATTTACACCAGAGATACACAAGACATGTATCTAAAACTAGCTCTCAGATTCTTCTCAAATCAAGTATCAAGGATTTGCCTCAACTGTTTTTGCAATCTTCTGTTCCCCTTCCCACCATCCCACTTTTCTCCAGTTGCATCACTGGGCATACAGCATCAGAAACATCATTGTTCTGTATCAGCTTTTACTAAAATACTTTTCAGACCTATTCTAGAAATTGTCTCTAAAAGAAAACAAACAAAAAAATGGCTGCAGTATTTACTTTGTTTGCTACTTGCCTCATTAAAAGGAAAATTTAAGACAATTTTTATTAACTAAAATATCCAGTAGATCAAGATTACCTTTAGTTTATTTTGTGTGGGAGAAAGTTTTATGTGTTACTAATTTGGAGAAACAATTACCTTTAAATGTAGTCATGTGTTGATATTTAATTAAAGGATGTGGTTTATACATTGTGCACCATATAGCCATTTGTTAAATCTTCTGCTTTTTAAATAATGTGTGTTTGATGTACCTCCATGTAGCAGGTTGAAGAGTATGCCTGTTTGAGGTTTGTTTTTGAAAGCTTAAGATTTAAATAAATAAAGTTCTTCAGTAGTACACAAGTTACCAAGTTACTGTGCTCTAAAATCATCAGTACTATCAGATTCTGATGTAATTCCAAGTCAGTGCAGGCTTATATGCAGTTGCCTAAATGACTGCATCATTCTTTATTCCATGTGTAAAAGAACTACAATGGTTTTCTATACATTGTTAAACAGGTTTATTTTTAAATTTCTCATTTATCTAATCCTCCCCTTTGCCTGTTTTTTTTTTCTTCCTTTCTACCATGTACCTTTGCCTTAGTTCTTTCTCAACTGTCATACTTTTACATGTATTATTCTCCTAGCCTGGAGGGTTTTCCCTCTGCTTTTGGAAGTTGTATTTACTGACTTTTTAGTTCTAACTCCTTCATAAGTTCTTTCCTAAGTGTTACCTACTTTTGTCTGATTTCTGAAACTTAAAGTCTACCCTGTACATAGCATTTAATTTTTTATAAGATGAAAAGAGCCTGTAGAGCATTAATTTATTAATAATATATATTCATTCATTATAATACATTTAAAATACTGACAGCCAATTTACAAAAGAACACATGAATTTAAGAATTAAAAGAGACTTGAATGAATGTTACGCCAATTACCTTATTTTTTCAAATGAAGAAACATAAGAGCTAAATTACTTGCCCGAGGTCTTAAAGAATTAAAACTGACTTTTAATCTGTTAAATATGTTGTTCTTATTTTCTTTAATTGGGCATTTAAACCTTTCTTCTTTGAAATAGTTATTCTAGTTCTTATCAGGCACTCCTGAAGAAAATTTGCACAAAACTTCCATGTTTGAAGAAATGATGGCAAAATGTTGATTTGTTGAGGCCAGGAAAGGTATTAAGCACAAGTTACAGTCATGAGGATTTATTACACACTTTCTAGGAGTGGTAGTATTTCTTCAGACCTTTACTTAACAGGTGAGTATAGCTAAGGAAAAGCAGCTGGCAACCAGGAGAAAAAGGAAGTGGTGGAGACGGCAGTTTATGTTGTGTTGATAGACAAACTGAAGGCCATATTAGTAAGAATTGCTTGGCTTGTTACACAATCTATATAAGAGAGGCAATGATACTTGTTAAGGAATGTTGTACTTATATTAAGGCCTCATAAGTGCCAGCATTCCCCCCATATCCCTACTAAAAATATGGAGAAGGGATTGTTATGAGGAATATACTTGTATGCTGCTTATGCAGTTCTGTGGTTCTTTTGTCCCAATGCTTAATGAAAATACCTCTTTCAAAATCATATCTATAGAAACACTTGAAATTGTACCCTGATCCACCCTGAAGCCGTGTGGTTTTGTGTTTTTTTGTTGCCTGCTTAAACAGATTTATATGTTTCACTTCTATGTACTGCTTTATTAAATAATGGTAGGATAAAACTGACTTAATTTAAATAACCTAAATTTCACTCCTTCACCAAATAAACATTTTTTTAAGAGGTTAAATCTCGGAGCTGGTCTAGTGGAAGAGCCTGTTATTTTGAGAATTGATGTTTAATATATATATGCAAGTTTGGACCACTTCCATTTTCAATGGGAAGAATGTGCCAAGATCTCGGCTTCTGTAATGCCATCTTGTCAGTGTTCTAATGCTTAGAATTGTTTCTTATTAACATCTTCTACCCCAAAATGGCAGTGTATCAGGATAACATAATAATGTATTTCTCTCAAGAATTGACATTGGACAAACACTTAGCAGGATGGTTCAGAGCTAGGTACTATTTAATCAATTCCATGCAAAAGCAGTTACTGTGCTATCAGCTTGGGTGTCAAACCTGAAAATTACCTTAGATACCAACAGCACTATTAAGGATATGTGTGGTTCTATGAACCCTGAAACTATATGCAAAATTTTTAGAAAAAAGGATCCAAAACATTTAATAACAGAGTGACCTGAAAACTCTCTTCTAAAATATCTGGTGGTTCTTGAGTTAGAATTTCTGTTACATAGTCATTTTATGCTTCTTAAGTCTTATTAACTAACCTACCTATACTTTGATTCTGTAAATGCTCATTTTGTCCCAAACTTCACTTCTGTATGGTTAATATTCCCAGCTCTATATTCTCCTGACTTCAACTTCCTTTTTCCCTTTTGGCAGTGCACACGATCCAGATTACAATTTTGGTGGCGACTTCCTGACCTTGGAATATGCCTTCAACCTGGGCATTAAGGAATATTCCTAGCTTGTTGTTGTATACTGTCAGTACACAAAAACATATTACATTTCTATACATTAACAAAGAATTAGAACATGGTATTTTTAAAAAGGTTAAATAGAGAATACAGGAATACAAACACTCAGAGATTTCAGTTCTTCCCAAATTGATTTCTAGATTCAGTGCCACTCATCAACATCCCAGAGAATATCAAGTATCAAAGTTAATCCAAATGACAAATCCCCATCAGGTGGTTGTATAGTTGTTACTGGAAACTGATGCCACCTTTGAGAGCAGTTTGGCAGTCCATTTTGGATACATTTTAAGAAATAGAAATTTGACAATATTAAAGCATATATCCAAAGACTTCCAGAATCCTTGCATACTTGAAGGCCACTGAAATATATCACTTTCTTCCATGTAACAAGTACAATTTGCCTGTTTTAAACAGTGACTTCATAATCTTCAGAAAAGAACATCAAAGCTGTGAATTTATAAATGCCAATCTAGGTTTTACTTACTTTTTTGCCACCTGGTGGCCAAGACCACTTCCTTCCTCTTGCCCCAGGTACATAGTCTCATATTCTGAACACCCAAACAAACTTTTTTTTTTCATGTAGCCTTAGATTTTTAAATTTTATTTGGTTTGGCTTTAGTTTGTTCTTGTGTATGAAATGGGAAGGTCTTTCATCCTTGTTCTTCTTTCTCCACTGGACTCGTTATATACTCTCCATATCCACACCATAGCGAAACATTTCATTCCCAATACTAATCTTAACTCAATGATTAAAAGCATGGACTCTGGGTCAAACTGCTAAGTATCAGTCCTGGCTTCACTACAGTGATCCAGGGGAAACTAAACTTCTCGGTTTTCTCATCTGTAAATTGGGCTGGTGGGGAGGATAATGGCATCTCTTTCATAGGGTTGTTATAGGGATTATTTATGAAGTTGTTTTTTTTTTTTTTTTACAAGATCTAGCTATATAAGTATTTTGATAAATAAACACTAACTTGGCTTTTGTAACCTAGCAAAATATCATACCTGCAGGTTTAGATTTCTGAATGTCAAAAGTGATACTAATGTTTGATTTATTTTGTTTTACAAACTAGTTCAGCTATCATTGGCTTTTGAGTGACTTCTGTGTGGCAACCATTGCTAGAAGTAGGTATACTTGAATGTTGAGTATATGCAATGAAGGGTATGTGTGAGATATGGTTCAAAACAATAAGGACAGAAATGTCCTTGTGGTTAGTAAATAGTTGGTAATTTACAAAGTGGTTCAGCTGATTAATTGTACAATAAAGAAAAAAACATTTTTAAGCCCAAAAAGTCTGGCTCCTTTTGTAACGGGACTTCATGGGCCCCTCATATACATTTCCATGCTTTTAGAAGATACCTTTTAATAATCTATACAGACTGGAATTTAATTTTTTAGTGATAATTCACTGAGTAGTGCAGATATAAAATGTCTAAAAATTTTGAAGTTTAGGAGTTTGCAGAGTATATACTAAAATTTAAATTTCTTGAAAAATTGAAATAAGAAAGTTTTATTTTAAGAATATAAAATATTTTAAATATTTGTATAATTTTCATATTCAACATATTAAAATTTAAAGTATATTTAACCCATATTTTAAAAATTAACTTTGAATTGTTAACCTAGTTTTGTTTTATTTTATTTAAATATACAGCTTGCTAGATACAGCATTTCTTTATTTTGTTTCTGATAGATGGGAAGTGAGAAATAATTCAAACAAAATAAATCTACATTAGAATGAAACTAAAAATATTTTTATACTTTTTGAAACATTGTTTCTCCCCCAAAAGAAATGAAAGCAAGGACTTGAACAGATGTTTGTTCACCCATGTTCATAGAAGCATTATTCACAGTAGCCAAAGGTGTCCAGCAGATTGATTAATGGATAAACTAAATGTGATATGTACATAAAATGGACTATTATTCAGCCTTTAAAAGGAAGGAAAGTCTGACACATACTGCAACATGATGAACCTTGAAGACGTGCTAAGTGAAATAAGCCAGTTACAAAAGGACAAATACTATATGATTCCACTAGAGTAGTCAAATTCATAGAGACAAAAAGTAGGATGATGATTGGGAGGGGCTGGGGGAAGGAGGGAATAAGGGAATCATTGCTCAGTAGTACAAACTTCAGTTGGGGAAGATGAAAATGTTCTGAAGAAGACTGGTAGTGGTGATTGCCTAACAGTATAAATGTACCTAATGCTACAGAATTGTACACTTAAGAATGCTTTAAATGATCAATTTTATGTTATGTATATTTTACCACAATTTTAAAAAGCACATTGTTTCCCCCGGAGTGGCCAGGAGACACAGAGATCACTCATTTTGAAAAGCAACTGTGTAAAATAGGAATCTTTCACCCCCCTCAGGAATACCTGCACTCCCCCTCCCCACATTGTCACTAGCCTATCCCCCTCCCCCAAATTACAACTCATTAACTATAATTTGCAAAATATAAATTAACATGCTTGTTTAGGTACTTTTTTAGTGGTGGGGGAAACTTTGAAAATCTCTGAAGTTTTTCAAATTATGTATTTCTTCACTCTTTTACATGCTAAGGAATATTGAGTGACTTGAAGCTTTTGACCGTAAATGAAGCTGAATTGTAAAGTTTTAGAACTAGAAGAAATTTTAATATCTAGTTCAAACTTCTCATTTTATTTAAAAGGAGAATTAGATTTAAAGGGATTGACTTCCCTAAAGTCACCAACTTTATAGTTTCTGGACTATACTGTACTCGTTTGAATAATTTACTGGGTAGAATCCCTAATTGCATTACTGGACCAAATAGTTAAAGCTGTACCATGTTCTTGAATATTTGTAAGGTATCTTCTATTCCCATTGAAAACGGTAAATAGAACACGCTTTTTTTTTCCATAGGCAGAGGTGGATGGATGTATATGGGAGAGACTGATAGACTTGAGACTGACTCAAGTAAAGTACCCTATCCCCAGAAATCCTCTTTATTTTCATAGTTATAGGAGTTCTAAGACTGCAGCCAGTTAGTCCTATTCAGACTATAAGTCTGCTGAACAGCATGCTTACACAAATATAAAGGATACTCAATTTAATTCTTTGCTCATAAATATGAACAGTCAGTGAAGAAGCAGTCTAACAGCATGAAAATCAAAGATGAAAAACACAGATGGACAGAACAACAAAAATTTGGCTCAGTTACTATTCTAAGAGAGATTTCAGAGGATATTGCACCCATAAACCAAAAAGTTGGGGTTTTTTTGTTTTGGGGGGTTTTTTGGCTGTGTTGGGTCTTCGTTGCTGTGCGCAGGCTTTCTCTAGTTGCAGCGAGCAGCAACTACTCTTCGCTGTGGTGCGGGGGCTTCTCATTGCAGTGGCTTCTCTTGTTGCAGAGCACAGGCTCTAGGCGGGTGGGCTTCAGTAGATGTGTCTCGTGGGCTCAGTAGTTGTGGCTCTTGGGCTCTAGAGCACAGGCTCAGTAGTTGTGGCGCACGGGCTTAGTTGCTCCGTGGCATGTGGGATCTTCCTGGACCAGAGCTTGAACCTGTGTCCCCTGCATTGACAGGCAGATTCTAACCACTGCGCAACCAGGGAAGCCCAACCAAAAAGTTTTAATGTTAAAATTGATTTTATACTCTAGAATACCAAAGTAGCGATCTGTGAGATAAACTAGAAGAAATTACCTAGGAAATAGAGCAGAAAGAGAAGGGAAAAGGAAAGAAAATTTGTAAGTATAATAGTCCTAGGATTCCTAAATAGGAATTCCTGATAGAAAGAGAAAGAGGTGGAGAGGGAATTAAAAAACAGAAGAAAAATTCTTTGAGCTAAAGAAAAGTCTTGAGGCTTTAGATCAAAATGACTTGTTAAATACACAACAGAAAGAATGAAAACACATTTAGATATAGTCTCATAAAATTTCAGAGCTCAGGATAAAGAAAAATCTCAGTTTTTTTTTTTGTGGAAGAGAGATGGGAATTACTTTAAAAAACAAAAATCAGATTGGTATTAGGAGTCAACATTGGATGCTAGAAGATGTGGGCCAATGATTTAAACTGGGGTGGAAATTTCTTTAAAAACTTGTAATTCTAAAGCATGCCTAGTTTGCCATTTGTGAAATCTAAGTAAGAACTTTGTTTTTAAATAAATATTTTTGGCTGCGTTGGGTCTTGGTTGCTGTGCGCGGGCTTTCTCTAGTTGAGGTGAGCGGGGGCTACTCTTCGTGGAGGTGCGCGGGCTTCTCATTGTGGTGGCTTCTCTCGTTGTGGAGCACGGGCTCTAGGCGCACGGGCCTCAGTAGTTGTGGCTCACGGGCTCCAGAGCGTAGGCTCAGTAGTTGCGCTGAGGCATGTGGGATCTTAACCACTGCGCCACTAGGGAAGTCCCAAAGTAAGAACTTTTTAAAATTGTACATTAAAATATGCTATATTTCCCCTAGGCCCTTGTGAGGGAGGGAAGGCAAATGCTTGGAGATGTATTCTAGCAAAACCAAACAAAAAATAATCCCACAGAAGAATTAAAACATGAGATTATGAAACAACAGAAGGATGATGAAAAGAAATCCTAGCTAGACAGACCCCTGGGCTTTGAACTGTCCCAAAACTTAATTGTTTCAGTTTAAAATAACTCACTGGGGACTAAGAACATCTTCAGAAACACAGATTCTGTTGCACAAATTCGAAGAGTAAGAAGTTGGAATATATTAAATGTGATAAAAGCTTATGAACTTTCTGAAAATTAAAAAAAGGCAGCAGCTCTAGGAAAATTAAAGGCTCTTCAGAAAGTCAAATATGAAACAAACTGAAATGTGCCTTATTTTTGAGCAGTTATCAGAGTTATAAATACCTTCACACTTGGAATTTAGTGACATAAAATATCCCACTACTTGGATGGCAGTGGATAACATTGTAAATACTTTTTGTTACCCAGTTTAAAAAAATCAACCTATAGATAAAACAAAAATTTTATAATTATAAAACAAACTGCAAATGATATAAAACTTAATGTGAAGGTAATTGTATAGCCAATTATAATGGTATGTGATTACATAGGAAGCCAGTGGAAACTTCCTAAAGTTGATGGAACAAGAAATGGAGGGCTTCCCTGGTGGCGCAGTGGTTGAGAGTCCGCCTGCCAACGCAGGGGAAGCGGGTTCGTGCTCCGGTCCGGGAGGATCCCACATGCCGCGGAGCGGCTGGACCCGTGAGCCATGGCCGCTGAGCCTGCGCGTCCGAGCCTGTGCTCCGCAACGGGAGAGGCCCGCATACCGCAAAAAAGAATATTGAATTCCTTTGACACCTTAAAACCATGCATTAAAATGTATGGATAGTCTGATTGATTTGCATTCCTCGTTTTAAATAAAATGGCTTTTACGTTAAGGTTGGGCTTGATGTAATATTTTTGTCAAGATAGTAGTCTTCTAAAACAGTATTGTATAGGTAAACTCATTTAGTTCTGGGTGGTTACATTGTTCAACAGGCCCTATAAAAATAGCTTATATGTACTATGATGGAAAGACTGGAGAGGAAGGAGCTCCAACATTTAAATCTAGTATGAAGCATGTAAGTTTTGGTTCTGCATTGCCTGGGTTTAAAAGCTTTTAGTTTAGCACTGCCCAATAAGGACTTTCTGCAGTGATGGAAATGCTGCTTCTACACTGTGCAATTTGGTAGCCACTAGTCAACATATGGCTAGTGTGGCTGAGGAACTGAATATTTAATTTTAATTACTTTAAGTAGCCGTATGTGGTTAGTGCCTCCTGTATTAGTGCAGGAAGAATTAAGAAACTAGGGGAAAACATAAGTACTGTAGAAATGGCTACATTGACCTATGTAGGAGTGCTAAGCCAAATTAGTTTGCTTGGCCTAGCGTATAGGCTCTTCAGCCTTAATTTCCATCTTCTATAATCTTGTCATAAATCCAGTTTCCTCACTTCTGATTCTTACTGTTTAACTTTCTTTTACTGAAGAAAAAATAAATAACTTCATACTAACACTAGGATTGGGACTATTTTGGTACCTCTGGTAGACCTCAAGTTTCTTCATGTGTCTAACCCCAACTTTTCTCACCAGCGGGAAAGGAAAGTTATTTTGACATACCCATTATGTTTTGCCTATTTGAGAAACTCCTCTAAATTTTATAAAACTCGCAATTATTAAGGCATCTGTTCAATTTACCAACAAAAGCCACATTTCATAGGTGTTTTCAAGTGATACATTGGCCCAGTTACTAAGTATCTCTAGAATCTTATTAGTATTTAAAAATTGTAACTATCTTTAAAAGTAACTGACATGACTCTTTAAAAGAAAATAGTTTTGCCAAATTTCTCCTTCCAATTTGAAATACAAAAAATATAGTGCCTTTAAAAAAACTTTTCCTGAGTTATTAAGTTTCCATTCCTATGTAACACAACCCATGCGTTCTGTCTTCCAAGTTTTCCTAGCAAAATCAGCCAATCAAGTCCTTTGATCTCACAGACAGTGGAGTACTTCTGCTGCTGATTCTTATAATGATCTAAAAGAAATAAATACAACCTACCCCAAAGAGATAAGGGCTACATAAGCTGTATTTCTACATAAGACATATACAAATAAGAAAATGTGTTAAAGTGACATGTACTAAACACCTAGTTTCTAAGTAAGATTTAGCAGAAATTTTGATCATTATGAGTATTTGGAATACTCTGTCTTGAGTGAAAAAAGGCTGGTGACAAACTTCTTTAATGGTGATTATTCAGCTTCTCTGTATACGTTGAACTCTGTAATACATATAGCTCTCTGAAAACAGTAACGCATGTGGTTTCACTTGTTGCTGTACTTTGGTAAATGCTACTACAGATTACATGCTGGATATTAGGGTGGCAGTACCTAACTCCCTTGGTGCCCTCCAAGAATACTGAACTGAGCTTAATTTGATTTAGATACACCCCTAGGCTACTGAGCTGTATGTGATTGACCCCCTTTGTATAGTAGTATTATGGTGATTTCCTTTGGATTAGTCAGCTGGGATGTGTTGGGCTCATGGCCCCCTTGTACAGAACTAACCTAAAATCTGATTTTTTTTCCCTGCTTTTTCATAGTTGAGTATCTTCTGTGCCATCGCTTCGAACTTCATTCTGATCTTTGCTACCTCTTAATAATCAAACATCTACCTCGTTTATCCATTTCTGGTGTTAGGCAGGCTTTGCTATAAATCTATTTTCATTTTTTCTGGTTTCTTCTGTCAGTTTAAAAAACATCAAGCTTTAATTTTTATAACCAAAGATAAGCATCAAAAATGGGTTGTTTTTACAGTAGCAAACAGACCAGTCTTTACATTTTGTGCAGTCTTCCCTTTTTTAGTTATTTTTTGTCTTTGAATGCTCAGATATTTGTTTATCTTAAAAAATTAATCTCTGGGAAGTGTTGCTGTTATTCTGAATCACTGGGACTTCTTGAAGCCTGATTGCTAAATAGATAGACGTATAACTCACTGAAAGTAGTAATCGCAGATTCTCTAGGTAACAAATTCTGACATTCTACACAACTGAATATGTAATATTACTTCCCCAGATTTCCATGCATGAAGCCAAATTCAAAGAAATTCATCTTGGATTTTAGAATGTAGTTCTTAACATGAAATCTAGTATATCAAAATTTAAGCAGTTTACTGACTACATTCTAAATTGGGTAAGACTTTAAATCAGCTCAGATACTATTTAGAGTGAAATTGTCAAAATACCACACAAAATGAAGAAAAGTTATAAGTATTGATACTTTTAAAATGTTTTCTCTAAAACCTTTTTTAAAAGACTATTGAGTACTACTACTGTTCATTATGACAAAATCTTGAACCCTAAAAGAATCAATCAATTGTCCTTCGTAGATGGTAGTAATATGAGTCAATCTGCATTACCAAGAAATTATTACAAAAGAGTTGAAAGGGAGATTTTTTTTCGGTAAATGTTATTACATCAGGAATTAACAGAAGTCGTTTCAGTTATTTCTTCTGTCAGAAGAGAGGAAGGAGGGGCTTCCCTAGTGGTGCAGTGGTTGAGAATCCACCTGCCAATACAGGGGACACGGGTACGATCCCTGGTCCGGGAAGATCCCGCATGCTGCAGAGCAACTAAACCCGTGTGCCGCAACTACTGAGCCTGCGCTCTAGAGCCCGTGAGCCACAGCTACTGAGCCTGCATGCCGCGACTACTGAAGCCCATGCGCCTAGGGCCTGTGCTCCGCAACCAGAGAAGCCATCGCAATGAGAAGCCTGTGCACCAAAACAAAGAGTAGCCCCCCCACCACCACCGCTCACCGCAACTAGAGAAAGCCCACGCGCAGCAACGAAGACCCAACTCAGCCAAAAATAAATATATTAAAAAAAAAAAAAAGAGAGAGGAGGGGCTTCCCTGGTGGCCCAGTGGTTGAGAGTCCGCCTGCCAATGCAGGGGACACAGGCTCGTGCCCCGGTCCGGGAAGATCCCACATGCCGCGGAGCGGCTGGGCCCGTGAGCCATGGCCGCTGAGCCTGCGCGTCTGGAGCCTGTGCTCTGCAACGGGAGAGGCCACAACAGTGAGAGGCCGGCGTACCGCAAAAAAAAAAAAAAAAAAAAG